>NW_015167227.1:0-1882 GCF_001447785.1 Gekko japonicus
CTCTTCGAAACCCAGCTTGTACTTCTGAGCTGGCTCTAAGGACACTCTAAGTACGTGTTTAGAGATATTAACTAAGTACGGAGTTCTAGTGTGGACTGAAAACTTCATTTCCCTCTGGAGGGTTCCGACACCGCTTTGGGGGGAGGCAAGGGGAGCCCTGCCTAGATTGGACTTCATTCATACGTTCAGAACCACGGACTCTGCAGAGCTGAATAGGGACACGGGATTCGGATCTCATTACTTCCGGGGGTGCAAACGTTTGAGCGTCAAAGTCCCCTTCGTCAGACCCAAGTTGGAACGGAGATCCCTGAGCCCTTATATCCCAAGTCGGAAGGCGGGAGGATTGTTGCAAAGAAGGGACTCAAGACGGCAGAGGGACACATTCAGAACGACGGACCACCACCCCCGCCTGCCCAAGCTGAATAGGGACACAGGACTTTTATCTCACTGTGGAAGCTGATTTTCTGTCCCCAAGCATTCCCCTGCTGCTCTACACAAGTTGTTTACATTTTGAGCCGTACCTCTGCATCCTGACTCCTTTCTCTGCAGCCCTCCCCTCCCACCTTCAGACTGGGATCGAAGTGCCCAGAGATTGTCAGAGATCCTAAAATTGTCTGGCAGCCAGAAGTTCTAGCTCTTTAGTATGCACCACTAGGTGGTGAGCTAGACTTGTTTTTTTTTAGGCAAGAGGGATTTCAGAGGTGGTTTGCCATTGCCTGCCTCTGTGTCACAACCCTGGTATTCCTTGGAGGCCGCCCTTCCAAATACTAGCCAAGGATTGTCCTTTATATTTGCAAAAAATGACCTTTATACTATGTCTTGGTAATTTTACCTTTTATTCTTTCCCCTTACCCCTTTTTTATTCTGTAAACCCTCAAAAATTTCAAAATAAAATTTATATATATAAAAAAGCTGGCTATCCAGCTATCCAGCAACAGTTATCCTTCTGGAAAGAAATTGGAGTTTTGTGAAGCCTTCGAGACTAAAATGTTTTTACTTAAGCAGCAGGTTTCGTGGAACAGCAGCCCCGTTTCATCAGATGCATGAGGTGCACCTCCCCCCGAACAAACACACAAGATCCGCTTCATTCACCTGACAAAGTGGCCAACAATCCACAAAAAATTGTGCTGGCAATCGTCTGCCAGGTAGGGAACAGGACGGGACAAAGGAGCCAGTTGCCATAATCATGTTTCGTGACGACACTATGTCAAGTCCTGGCTGCAATCACTCTTGTATCAGCAAGATTTGTTTATTAAGAGGTAGAGAGGTTCCAAGCATAGACAGCTTCTGTGTCGGAACTGGGGCCCAAACACCAGTTCCGCCAATATACTGAAAGCAAGAAATTTCACGGATGCCAAGCAACCAATCACTGCTCCCATTCAGCCCGCCACATGTCTGCCCCTGCCATTATGACCGCCCCACCACCGGCATGCTAACGGTTCCATTATCTAAAAGCTCCCCACTACAAGGTCACACAGAATGATGAGATCATATACATCCCAAGGTGCTATCAACACAACTCGGGAGGCCTGTGCGTGAGAACTGTTACAAGCTGACACTAATCCAGCAAAGCAGACAGCCAAACACATCCACTCCCCACCCCAGTTCCCAGCAGAGATGATAGCAGTGGAAAAGAACAAAGTTGCATGCAACATAGAAACTGAATAAGAATGCATGTGAATCCGTAACACAACCAATGGAGTAATGAATCAGAACAGGGGTGTAGGAAATAGGAAACTGATGGCAAGCGAGGCCCGAACTTGACAGGTATTTCTGGAAAACACCTCTCTGGAGACATCTTAGCTACACCAATACTGGCCTAACAAAAATTAACAGCGAGTGCTATTACCACGACATTTACTACCTCCCGCTGTGGCTGAGA
>NW_015167227.1:1931-5082 GCF_001447785.1 Gekko japonicus
GACGCTCTGGCAATGGGGCTCGAAACTCGATGGTACCATCGAGTTTTCAGCCCCATTGCCAGAGCGTCACCCAGCGTCACTTCCTGGCGACGGCATGCTGTGTTACCAGGAGGAATGGTCTGGCCGGGGAGCATGTTTTCCCCGCCGGATCACGGTAAGTACATGGAAACCCTATTACAGGGAGATATGGAAGGAGACTGTCGTTCAAAAATTCTTCACTCAGAGGACTACTTTTCCCAGGGTACAATGATAGCACTTCGAAACATAACATCCAAGGCAAGGCCTGTACTCCCTCCACACCAGAGGACAGCAGTTCAGAAATGTAAGAAAGGCTTAGGATCTAAGTCGGTATAGTTCGGCTTTAACCAAAATTATGCCTCGGTCAAAAACACCTTAAACCAGGGGTGTCGAACTCATTTGTAATGATGGCCGGATCTGACATAAGTGAGACCTTCTTGGGCCGGGCCATGTCTGTCATAAAATGTAACGCCAGGTAGCAGAGATATAAATTTCATAAAGGACACAAACACAAAGGGGATTTTTTTTAACTTTTTTTAAAAACATGCATCAGCACTCTTGCAGTATTTTGCTTATTTAACAGTGTCTGATAACTGACACCTCTTGCTCTGAATTATTGCATCAAAATGTCTGTGTAACATTGCAGTCTTGAGTATGCTGTTCAGGTGTGTACCTGTAAGCTGCAAACCTACGATGACGCAGCAGCAGCAGAACTGGAAGAAGCAGCAGAAGACAGTCAAGTTCCACTGCGGGCCTGACAGAAGCCCTCCGGGGGCCTGATCTGGCCCCCGGGCCACAATGTTTGACACCCTTGCCTTAAACGTTGCTACACCAAGGCAGAGCCACAGGACAAACTAATTGTTTTGAAGCCCCCCCAACCCCCGCCCCCAGCAAGCAGTCTCAGTTCATATATTTGCAGCTTTTTCAAAGAGTCAACAAGATTCCATCCGATCACTTACCACAGAGGTGATCTGATTATATCGAAGATTCAGTTCCGCCAGCGATTCCAGCCTGTCGATGTTTTCCACGCACATTAAGTGGTTTCGGGCCAGGTTTAACACTCTGAGGTTGCTTAAATGGTTGAGATTTTCTATTCTGGCAATCTAGGACATCAATTTTTAAAAAGCCAGTGCTTTAACATATAATATTTTAAAAAGGGAGGCTGCCCCCCCTCACTTTCACTAAGAATGGAACTTGCACACCAGAACCTTGTCCTCTGAAGAAGAACACATTGGATTTCTACCCCGCCCTTCACTACCCGAAGGAATCTCAGGGCGGCTTACAAAATCTCCTTTCCCTTCCCCTCCCCACAGCAGACGCCCTGTGAAGTAAGGTGGGGCTGAGAGAGCTCTTTCGAGAACTGCCCTTGAGAGAACAGCTCTGAGAGAACTTGTGACTGACCCAAGGTAACACCAGCAGGTGCAAGCGGAGGAGCGGGGAATCAAACCCGGTTTTCCCAGATTAGAGTCCGCGCACTTAACCACTACACCAAACTGGCTCTCCAATTGCTAGGGTGGCCAACCTCCAGGTGGTGGCTGGAGATCTCCTAGGATCACAACAGATCTCCAAGCAGCCAATCAGTTCCGCTGGAGAAAACGGTCGCTCTGGAGAGCACAGAGGGGCATAGCCAAAAAATGTTGGTTGGTGGGGCGTGGGGAAATCGGGGGGGGGGACCTCAGCCGCGCCCATGCCTCATTTCCAGAGCGGATTATATGTGGCTGTTATCTTGGACAACTTCTTCGGAGTAACGACGCCACGACTCAACCTCCCCTTTTGATTTGAACATAATAAATAGCTGTTCTTACAACATACTTTGTGCGTAATAAAAGGCTATTCTTTACAACACACTGAAAAGGGCTGGTCCGAATGACATCTTTTCTCTGATCGACTGTGTAATTATAACGGCAGCTCGCTGGGAAACCAAAACGCCTTAAGCTAGAGAGCCGCTCCCGCAGTTCCGGAGCGCCTAGTTTGCTTCGTTTCACAATGAATGCTTAAGAAGGATCTTCTAAGCTTCATCAGCAGCTATTAGCCACGGTCAGTGTTCCCTCTAAGCTGAGTTGGTGTGAGCTAGCTCACAGTTTTTTAGCCTCCAGCTCACACATTTTTGTCTTAGCTCAGATAAGCATATGGAGCAGAGGTCCATCAGTGGCTATTAGCCACAAGGTATAGATAGGGGCTCTGGGGCAAGGGATGCTCTGTCTTCTTGGTGCTTGGGGGGGGGGGGCCACAGTGGGGTGGGCTCTCAATTACCTGGCCCCACTGGTGGACCTCCTGAGGGCACCTGGTATTTCTGCCCACTGTGTGATACAGAGTGTTGGACTGGATGGGCCTTTGGCCTGATCCAACATTGGCATCTCTTATGTTCTTATGAAGGAGGGCTCCAGAGCAAACTGATTTATGCAGAAGCCAAACCGCTCGCTCACAACTTTAACGCCGGTAGCTCACAAAGCAGAATTTTTGCTCACAAGACTGCACAGCTTAGAGGGAACATTGGCCACGGTGACGAAAGGCAAACTTCCAGAGTCAGTGGCAGCAGCTCTCTGAATACCAGTGCCGGGAGGCAGCATCTGGGGAAGGCCTGGATGAACCGGGATGCGGGCCTAGACGTCCCGTTGGCGAAACTTCACATGCTACGTTTCAGAGATCAACAGGGCCCGGACTAAGCCTATTTATCCCAGATCCATAACGAATCCCACGGAAAACACAGGGACAGTGCAGGACAGCTGTGTGTAGAGAACGCACGTGGAAACCGGACAGGCGCTACACAGCTAAAATGCAACGCCGACAACAGAACGTTTTGTGCAATACCTGGTTGCCATGCAGGTCCAGCACGTCGAGGTTCACGAGGGCCTCCAGGTTGCAGATCTTCTGTATTCTAAGGGGGGGGGGAACGAGTATCAGTGAATCATTTTCATTGAGGGGGGGACTGTTCCCTTTTCCCGCCTCCCCCTCCACCGTCCCAAACTTTAATCGATTATCAGTTTTTATGAAGTGCAACGAAGAGAGGATCCCATCTAGGCGGCTGGATCTAGGCCTCCAGCCGCACAGGACCCTGGCGATGGTATTGTGCATGTCACGTAGCCCTTCTGAGAGCCGGTTCGATCTAGTGGTTAAGTGCGCGGACTCTAAT
>NW_015167227.1:5227-13230 GCF_001447785.1 Gekko japonicus
GCTCGCTCACAACTTTAACGCCGGTAGCTCACAAAGCAGAATTTTTGCTCACAAGACTCCACAGCTTAGAGGGAACATTGGCCATGGTGACGAAAGGCAAACTTCCAGAGTCAGTGGCAGCAGCTCTCCGAACACCAGTGCCTGGAGGCAGCATCTGGGGAAGGCCTTGATGAACCGGGATGCGGGCCTAGGTGTCCAGTTGGCGATCCAGTAGGACTCATCACATGCTACGTTTCAGAGATCAACAGGGCCCGGACTAAGCATATTTATCCCAGATCCATAACGAATCCCACGGAAAACACAGGGATAGGGCAGGACAGCTGTGTGTAGAGAACGCACGCGGAAACCGGACAGGCGCTACACAGCTAAAATGCAACGCCGACAACAGAACGTTTTGTGCAATACCTGGTTGCCATGCAGGTCCAGCACGTCAAGGTTCACGAGGGCCTCCAGGTTGCAGATCTTCTGTATTCTAAGGGGGGGGGGAACGAGTATCAGTGAATCATTTTCATTGAGGGGGGGACTGTTCCCTTTTCCCGCCTCCCCCTCCACCGTCCCAAACTTTAATCGATTATCAGTTTTTATGAAGTGCAACGAAGAGAGGATCCCATCTAGGCGGCTGGATCTAGGCCTCCAGCCGCACAGGACCCTGGCGATGGTATTGTGCATGTCACGTAGCCCTTCTGAGAGCCGGTTCGATCTAGTGGTTAAGTGCGCGGACTCTAATCTGGGAGAACCGGGTCTGATTCCCCACTCCTCCTCCACTTGCCCCTGCTGGATGACCTTGGGCAAGCCGTAGCTCTGATAACAGCTGTCCTTGAAAAAGAGCAGTTCTCTCAGAGCTCTCTCAGCCCCACCTACCTCACAGGGTGTCTGTTGTGGGGAGAGGAAGGGAAAGGAGTTTGTAAGCCGCTCTGAGACACCTTCGGGTAGTGAAGGGCGGGGTATAAATCCAATCTCCTCCTCCTCCTTCTTCTCCCTAGCGTGTTTTTCTTAACAGGACTATCTCTAGCAGGCCTTCGAAGACAATGGGTTTAACGAGGGGGTCTCTCTGCTTAAGATGAAACTATTTAGAAGTACTTCAGGCTTTTTCTTCCCCTGTTACCTGTTGTTTCCCAAAAGAAGGACTCGGAGGGACTTCAGTGTAGAAAGGCCGCTTATTTCATCTATCTGATTATCGTACAAGTCTAAGAATATGAGATGCTGCAAATTAGAGATGTTCTGGATCCGAGTTATATAGTTGTGCTGGAAATTTAGCAAGCGAAGGTGTTCTTCTCCGTCAATTATCGGGCAAACCGTCAGTTTCTGCCTAAAACGAAAACGACAAAGCAAAATTCGTAACCTTGATCGGGTGGAAAGGTGGCATGAAAATGTTTTAATTAATAAAATAAGAAGCTCAGACAATGGAAAAGAACATAAGAACATCAGAAGAGCCCTGCTGAATCAGACCAATTGTCCACCTAGTCCAGCATCCTGTCTCTCACAGTGGCCAACCAGTTCCTCTGGAGATCCAACAACAATGCATAGAGGCCAAGGCATCCCTCTGATAAGAACATCAGAAGAGCCCTGCTGGATCAGACCAATGGTCCATCTAGTCCAGCATCCTGTCTCATACAGTGGCTAACCGGTTCTCTCTCGACGGCCAACAACAGGGCATAGAGGCCGAGGCCTTCCGCTGATGTTGCCTCCTGGCTCTGGGATTCAGAGAATTAGTGCTTCCAAATGTGGAGGTTCCCCTCAGCAACCATGGCTAGTAGCCACTGATAGACTTATCCTCCATGAAAGCTGTTTATTCCTGTGGCCATCACTACATCCTTTGGCAGCAAATTTCACATGTGAATCACTCTCTCTGTAAATTAGTATTTCCTTTTGTTCTTATTGAACCTACTGCCAAATCAGAAAGACAATTACTGCCAAACAGGCCAACACAGAGACCACAGCCAGTTTTGCCCTCAGACGCAATCGGGTTTCTTCTCCGCAAGACGCCACAAAACGATGCAGCATGATTTCCCCATGATGTTCAGCTAGCCTCAGAGTGAACATTTGCAGCAATACAGGAACTCAGCCCAGGGACTTCGCTTCCGGGCTTGCCGTTAGGGCATCTGACCAGCCACTGTTGGAAGCTTGGTCTGATCCGACATGGCTACCCTTACATTCTTATGTCAGGTCACCCACAACGCAATGCTGGCAAAACAAGTGACCTTCCCCGCTAACGGCATGACGAGCGATCTGAACCAGACTTTCACAACATTGATATTATTTTATTACACGTGTAACAGGTTGGAAATGTGCTTAGGGCCTAGCGTACTCATCTCTCTGTGTACGTCTAAAGTTCAAAATAAAAAGGTTCAACAGAAGGTTAGAAACAGAAGTGAATCACAAGACACACAAAACTCTTCCAGCCCAATTCTGCTAACTCATAAGAACATCAGAGACGCCAATGTTGGATCAGGCCAATGGCCCATCCAGTCCAACACTCTGTCATGCAGTGGCCAAACCCCAGAGGTCATCAGGAGGTCCAGCAGTGGGGCCAAGAGTAGAGATGTGAAGGCCTGGGGAGAAAATGGAAAAATCTGGGGGGAAACCCGTTTTTTCCCCCCATTTTTTTCCTGAAGCCTTTTTGGGTTTTTTCTGAAAAATTGAAAAAAGAAAAGGAAAAAAATTGATTATGGAACATTTTATTTTAACATGATGAACAAAATACTTTAAGACAAGGTGTTCAAAAATTTTCCAAATCATTTCTAAAAAATATGTATGGTATCAGATTGATCATAGGTTACAAACTGAACTCTCCAATGCAAGAACAAGATGCATTTCTTCCTTTAGGAGGTGCTATTGTCACAAGAAAAGAAAAAGGTTTCAGTGGATGGGTATTCTGTTTGTAATAATTGTTTGGATACACTATATTTTTAATATGCTAGTTGTGATAATTTCATGCCAAGTAAAAACGTCCATAGTCATATTTTACGTTCCTAAAGTAACAGAATAACTTTCAATCTGGAAAAGGAAAAAAAGTGCCAATGTAGCATTTTTTTTCAATTTTTCCAAAAATTTCCATTTTTTTCTGGAAAAAAAACAGGGAAAAAATGGTTTTTTTCCAAGCTTCAAAATTTCCAGAAATGTTACATCTCTAGCCAGGACAGTAGAAGCCCTCCCACTGTTGCCCCTCCAAGCACCAAGAATACAGAGCATCCCTTGCCCCAGACATAAGAACATAAGAGAAGCCAATGCTGGATCAGGCCAATGGCCCATCCAGTCCAACACTCTGTGTCACACAGTG
This sequence comes from Gekko japonicus, assembly GCF_001447785.1. Classification (NCBI taxonomy): domain Eukaryota; kingdom Metazoa; phylum Chordata; class Lepidosauria; order Squamata; family Gekkonidae; genus Gekko; species Gekko japonicus. The sequence goes on from NW_015167227.1 coordinate 8,508, forward strand.
GCCAAAAATACCAGGTGCCATCAGGAGGTCCAGCATTGGGGCCAGGACCCTAGAAGCCCTCCCACTGTGTTTCCAGCACAACTCAGATTGACAAATCGCTGACCAAGGTCTTCCTGGACAGACTGAAAAAAACACAACGGACATGTTGTACCCTTACCTTTCAAGGGTCAGCCTATCAGAGTGCCGTATTTTCTCTTCTACGGTACGGTGCAACAAGGGGAAAGCGGCATTCCCACAATTTATATTATCTAAGAGGGAAAAGAACGTTTTCAAGATTAACAGCAAAGTAGGTTGTACGAACAAGGAATCTGGGCATCTAATAACGCACATAAGCCTCATTAGTTCTACCAATGCATATGACTCAACTCACACCTGAGTTACTCTGACGGGGGGGGGGGGACTGATCAGACCCTCAACTTTGAGCACGTTTACCGGGAAGCATTGCCAATTGATGCATACCTGGAGAAAACACCGACCTCCTCATTGGCTCTGAACTGGTTTGGATCCCCCAAGAAAGAGAACTCATGGATACAGAGGGAAAGATCAACTGTCTGTGCTAGGGGAAAGGGAGAGGACTGTGTAGTGCCTTGTGTAGTGGTTAGACCGCTGAACTAGGACTGGGAAGTCTTGAGTTCAAATCCCCAGGAAATCCACCAGCTGACCTTACAGCACTGACAAGTCCCACAGTCAACTGTACCTCAGAGAAGAAGAAGGAGAAGGAGGAGGAGGAGAAGAGGAGGAGGAGGAGGAAGAAGAGGAAGAGGAAGAAGGAGGAGGAAGAAGAGGAAGAGGAAGAAGGAGGAGGAGATTGGATTAATACCCCGCCCTTCACTCAGAGAGCAGCTTACAGTCTCCTTTCCCTTCCCCTCCCCACAACAGACACCTTGCGAGGTAGGCGGGCCTGAGAGAGCTCTTTCCAGAACTGCCCTTGAGAGAAAAGCACTTGTCAGAACTATGGCAAATCAAACCCGGTTCTCCCAGATTAGAGTCCGCGCACTTAACCACTACACCAAAATGGTTGCTGGAAGGATAAAAGGAACGGCTAGGGAATGACATACGCAACTCTGAGATTCCTGAAGGGAGGGAGGGATGAAAATTGGACATCCAGATACAATTGGCTTTAGTTGCCCGTCTCAAAGCTTTGAAGCGGGCAGGAAGCCCAATATGTGTTTTGTTTACTTAATTCTACTCCAGAGAGAAGGCCAACGAAGACGAAGAGGAAAGATCTAAGATGGGGTCCCCAATATGGTGCCCAGGGGCATTAAGGTGCCCACCCTAACCCTAACCCTTTCCTGGCGCCCGCCAAGTGCTTTTAGAAAGTGGGTGGGGCTAGGTGGGGCTTTTGCCCAGCAGGGCTTCTGATTGGCCGTGCAGATTAGAAGGCATCCTATCAAATAGAGCTTCTGCCCGAAATGTTGGAGAGGTACTATTACTGTTATATATAACCTCTCTCCCTGACATTTTGTGCTCGGCTCCGCCTCCTGAGGCAGCCGTTTTGTGACTACGCCCACTGCCCAGTGTTAGAACCACAAAGGTGCCCAGCCAATGCTCCCTCTAAGCTGTGGAGTCTTGTGAGCAAAAATTCTATTTTGTGAGCTGCTGGCATTCAAGTTGGGAGCGAGCGATTTGGCTACTGCATAGATCAGTTTGCTCTGGAGCCATTCTTCCTGAACAAAGGCAAAAACGTGTGAGCCGGAGGCTAAAAAACTGTGAGCTACCTCACACTAACTCAGCTTAGAGGGAACACTGGACTGCCCAGGGACTCAAGAAGGTTGGGGATCCCTGACCTAGGGGAAAATTCTACACCCTTCCAGCAGAGGGGTGGAAACATTCTGCACACCTGGGGCATGAGCCCCCATACCCAATTACCCGTGCTGGCTACAGCATAATTTCTTTTCGGTGTTGACCAATGCTCCCTCTATGCTGTGGAGTCTTGTGAGCAAAAATCCTACTTTGTGAGCTCCTGGCATTAAAGTTGTGAGCGAGCGATTGGGCTGCTGCATCAATTAAGTTTGCTCTGGAGCCGTCCTTCCCTGAGCTAAGACAGAAATCTGTGAACTGGAGGCTAAAAAACTGTGAGCCAGCTCACACTAACTCAGCTTAGAGGGAACACTGGTGTGGACCAAGATTGAATGAAACGTTTTCACAATTCCATGTGCGAGCAAAAGTTCAGCATAAATCTAGACTTGCAGGGATAGGGGAGCGATATCCTGTATGTTCTCTGTTCAATGGAAGTTTGAAAGCAAACACTTGGCCCCAATTGATCGTTCAATCCAAAGCGTTTAGTGTCACATACCTGAGACGGTGGAGCCGGCGCTGTGGCAGCCGTGCTGGATCCTGTATTTTGAAGGGGTCGTAAAAGACCCGTCGCCGAAAGGGGACACGGAACCCGAGCCATGCTTCAAATCCAGACTAGGGATGTCTCCCAAGTTAGTAGTCACGGGGACATACACTTTTCTAGTGCGTGATATAGGACTTAATCTTCCATCTGTTGGAGAAGAGGGGGGGCGGGAGAATCAGAATTATCAATACAAGCTAAATCAAGCAGAAAGATCTCTCCCTAGATAAGCCATTTCATTCACTGCTCACTGCTACACTTCCTACAGTTTCATCTACTGGGTACACACGCTCTTCTGAAGAAGAATATCGGGAGACAACTAAATCAACTAGCCGATGATGATGATAGGCGCTCAACTTGCATGGAGCCTTATAAAATAACATGTCAAAAAGGGGGCGGGGTTGTCCCTCAACATCTTACCTTACCATTGCATTAAAGGAAGAAAACAAAGGAAAGAGACAAAATGTAACAATAACATACAGTAAATGCCGCTATTAATTATGAAGAGGAAGAAGAAGAAAAAGAGGAGGAGGAGGAAGAGGAGATAGGATTCATACCCCACCCTTCAGTACCCAAAGGAGTCTCAGAGCGGCTTACAATCTCCTTTCCCTCCCCCTCCCCACAACAAAAACCCTGAGGTAGGTGGGGCTGAGAGAGCTCTTTCGAGGACTGCTCTTGAGAGAACACCTCTGAGAAAACTTGTGACTGACCCAAGGTCACACAAGCAGCTGCATGTGGAGGAGTGGGGAATCAAACCCGGTTCTGCCAAATTAGAGTCCACGCTCCAAACCAATACATCAAACTGGAAATGCAGGGAGTTGAGTTTAGAGGCCAACTATTTGCAAACTGGCATGGAGCCTCTAAAGCCTAGAGTACTCTCTCAATCCCACCCCCCCAAAAAAGCAGAGGCCCTGCTGAGACACTTCCCATCACACATGAAAGAATAAAAATGTTTATCCACGCTTCATGCGAGATGTGATTAGTCTGGGAAACAGCCGCTTACCCCGAAGATGTGTTTAAATGTCTTAAAGACCTACAAAGCCTTAAGCATGCCTGAACAACGCCTTAGGGATTAAGGATCCCCGATTCATCTCCACGGGTGTCTGACAATCCAAATGTGTCAGCTGCTCTTCCGCATACTTGCTCTGGGAAACCCTAAACTTGGGTCCCCAACGTGGCGCCCACCAACATCTTTCCTTGTGCCCACCGGCTGTTTCCAGAAAGGGGGAGGTTGCCCAGCAAGTCTTCTGATTGGCCACTGGAGATTTATTTTATTTATTTATAATTTCAATTTATAGCCTGCCCTCCCCGCAACGCGGGCTCAGGGCGGCTCACAAATAGGCATACGGCAACACATAAAAACAGTTAAAACTGGAGAGCCAGTTTGGTGTAGTGGTTAAGTGTGCGGACTCTAATCTGGGAGAACCGGGTTTGATTCCCCACTCCTCCACTTGCAGCTGATGGAATGACCCTGGGGCAGTCACAAGCCATCGTTCTGATAAGAGCCGTTCTTGAAAAAGAGCAGTTTCTGTCAGAGCTCTCTCAGCCCCACCTACCTCACAGGGTGTCTGTCATGGGGAGGGGAAGGGAAAGGAGTTTGTGAGCCGCTCTGAGACTCCTTTGGGTAGTGAAGGGCGGGGTATCAATCCAATCTCTTCTTCTTCTTCTTCTTCTTCTTCTTCTTCTTCTTCTTCTAAAAACCATTATCACAGAGTTACAACATATTAAGTGCTCTAGATGTTCCAAACAAAATCTATCATCAAGATGGCGTGTCTAAGAGGGTACATCCAATCAGTGCTATCAGTTCCACGTGGCACTGTTGTTCTCTCTTCCCAGGGCCAGTTAAAAATGATGGTACGATAGTGGCGGCTCCTACCCGAAGGCCTGGCGGAAGAGCTCCGTCTTACACACCCTGCAAAACTGTGCCAGTGATTGGTGGTGCAGATCTTTTTTTAAAAAAAACTGCTTTGGCGGTCGGCGCCGCCACAGCACAAGGGTCTTTGCGGTGTGGCTGAAGGTAAGCTGCGGCAGCCGTTTTGCGGCTATGCCCACCATCTCGTATCAGAATCCCAAAGATGCCCACAGGCTCAAAAAGATTAGGGATTCCTGCCCTGAACTCTATTGCACCCACAGCTCGACCCACTACAAAAACTGCAGAGTCATCCTGAACCTACGGGACTTTCCCATCTAAAGGATACTATCAGTTCGAACCCTAAACAGAGTTATACCTTCCTCTGTCCACTGAATTCAAATGGGCTTAGAAAGCTGTAATTCTCCTTAGGATTGTACAGGGGTCATTTTGCAGAAAAAGAGGTGCAGGAGTTCATTAGCATAACTTATTTGCATATGCCACACCCCCTGACATCACCGAAAGTGTGTCAGCAG
>NW_015167227.1:13423-41663 GCF_001447785.1 Gekko japonicus
CTGTGCGCTCCTGCAGGAAATGACCCCTGATTGTACTGCTCGCTGTCTTATCTCCCGATATATATTCATTCCTCCCGCAGACAGGCATGTCTTTCTTACAGTTAGCGCGGATTCGTTTTCGAAAGGACAGCCTCCCTTCCCCAAATTACCTAGTTTTCCGGAATGGTATTTTTCCAGATCGGGCTGCAAGAGCTTGCTGTGAAGATACGGCTGCTCTTTGTGGATCCGGAACTCAAGCTGCAGGGGGGGGAAGAGGAGGAAAGAATGTGACTCCTGTGCCACAGAAGAACATCAGAAGAACCCTGCCAGATCAGACCAGTCGTCCATCTAGTCCAGCCTCCTGTCTCACACAGTGTCCAACCACGTCCTCTGGAGGGCCAACAACAGGGCATAGAGGCCGAGGCCTTCATAAGAGCCCTGCTGGATCAGACCAGTGAGGGTCCATCTAGTCCAGCATCCTGTCTCACACAGCAGCCAACCACTTCCTCTGGACAGCCAACAACAGGGCACAGAGGTCGAGGCCTGCATAAGAACATCAGAAGAGCTCTGCTGGATCAGACCAGTGAGGGTCCATCTAGTACAGCCTCCTGTCTCACACAGTGGCCAACCAGTTCCTCCGGAGGGCCAACAACAGGGCATAGAGTCCGAGGCCTTCCCCTGACGAGAACCTAAGGAGAGCCCTGCTGGGTCAGACCAGTGAGGGTCCATCTAGTCCAGCATCCTGTCTCACACAGTGGCCAACCAGTTCCTCTGGAGGTTTAACAACAAGGCAGAGAGAATGAGACAGGAGGAGGAGGAGGAGGAGGAGGAGAATTTATTCCCTGCTCTTCACTACCCGAAGGTGACTCCGAGCAGTTTACAATCACCTTCCCTTCCAGTTTGGTCAGGTGTAGTGGTTAAGAGCGGAGAACCGGGTGTGATTCCCCACTCCTCCACATGCAGCTGCTGGGTGACCTTAGGTCAGTCTCAGTTCTCTCAGAGCTGTTCTCTCAAGAGCAGTTCTCTCAGGGCTCTCTCAGCCCCACCTACCGCACAGGTCTGTTCTGGGGACAGGAAGGGAAGGAGACTGTAAGCCACTTTGAGACTCCGAGTGAAGGGTGGGGTATAAATCCAATCTCTTCTCTTCCTCTCCCCACAACAGGCACCTTGTGAGGTAGGCTCAGAGGGAACTGGGATGGACCCAAGGTCACCCAGCCGGGAATCAGTTTGGTGTAGCGGTATAAATCCAATCTCTTCTTCTTCTTCAAACCCAGTTCTCCAGATTAGAGACCACCACTCTTAGCCGCTACACCAAACTAGCACTGTCCAATCACAGCAGATAAGTGGATGTCTGAAATGTGCCTGAACTAGAGTACAGTTCATATCCTGTTGCAAGCCACGGTCAAACCTTTAGTGCTCTGCAAGGATTGGGTCTAGATAAAATCAAGCCTGAACTCTCCCTAGAAGCTAAAATTACTAAACTGAGGCTATTGCACTTTGGACAAACTATCGGAGAAGACGATAATGCTAGGAGAAGTTGAAGGCAGCAGGAAAAGAGAAAATAGGGATGGACTCTACCTCAAAACCCTCCCCCCCAGCCCCCTGAATAATTAGAACATTTTTGCCATTGACTACAATGGCCCCATAGGATATAACGGAGCCAAACATTTTCAGGAATACCAAAAAAATTTGGGTACCCATAGAATACTGGTACTAGTATTCGGGTATATTTGGGAATCCCGAAAAAATTCACCTTTATTATACCCGAATCCAAACAAACCCAATTTTTTCCCCCTGCACTCCCCTAATGGACTCAGTCATCGTGGCCCTCAGTTTGAAAGACCTGAGCGAGGCTATTTAATGATGGGACGTTTTGGGGGACTTTAATTCACAGGGTTGCAAGGAGTCAGCAGCTACCTGTCCTCATTTAGCACACTCTCAAGGCTCTGAACTGCATCAACAACCGATTTAGGGGCTGATTTTCGTTCAGATTTCTCACCCGATCTTCCATTTCAAAAACGGCTCGCTACTAATGGATGAACACTTTTTAAGAAAATAAATATGCAACTAAGATGCAGCAGGGGAGACCTATCATCATCTGGAAAAGCTTATGGATCAGCGTTAACGGCAAATGGCATCCTGTTTCCACGCTAATGGGGATGCCAGCAGATGGCAGGAATGTTGCTCCCGTACCACAACTTTCTAATCTGCTTAAGGATTCATAGGCCTGTTTCTATTCATTAGCATGAACAGAACAGGGGAGGTTAAAAACGCTGCAGCTGATTTTCAAAGCCCCGGCCAAAGTACGCTATATGCTAAAATAGGATTACCCACGCTTTTTACTGGTTATCTGTTTAAGATTAGCTTTATTTTATCAAAGGAACAAATGTGCCTGGCCAAAACGTTGTCTACATTCACAACGTAAATCATGCAAGCTCTTACAGTGGTAAGCTGAAGAGTAAAAAAAATGGGGGCAAGTTTTAAAGAAAACATTACATGAAGTATCGTAAGAAATTATCAATGGCACACCCACGCAGCAGAAACATTTTCACGACAGAATGACTTAATGCTTTGGGGTTCACAAACATACAAACATTAAAATCTCACAGGTTTTGCTCTGTCTGCCGCCGATGTCGTTTGGAGAACCAGATGAAGCCCAAAATTGCTACCCTGAAAATGGAAAATATAAGGTTAATACCACACAGGAACACAGTGTTTGGAAACAGAAGGTCTTAAGAAAGCTTGCCAGAAGGAGAAACTCGACAGATTGGGTGTTTTACCTAAATTAAGGCCAGCAAGGCCTTGACATTTAAAAGAAACAACAATATTCATGTGCCACAGTTTCTGGGGGGCTTTTCTGGAGAGCTGACTATGTTATCAGGATTTAGTCTTGCAGATCACTCCATGCAATTAAAAGCGTGTATTTGGCAGCAGTAACTATTGCAGACAAAAGACTGCATGCAGCCGAATCTGAATCTGTTTCTGAGCTAGGCCTTACTATTGTCCAAAGCACAGCTGTCTCAGAATCATTTGGGCCTCTCTGCCTCTCCAAGAAGCACATAAGAGAGCTCATCTCTCCAGAAAGAAGCAGATCTTATTGCATCATGAAAAGATGGCCAGAAGACTGACTTATTGCCTTCACGGAGAACGAGACCCTTCAGAGGGCCACTCCAGGGGGAACATACAGTCTCAAGGTCCAGAGAAGACCCTAGCAGGACCTGCCCTGTTATGTCCACCAGAACACCTGCAATATGTACCGAATATGTAACACATGTAGTCACACGTGTGGTTACGTATGTTCAGGGTGGTGTAATGTAGGTGGAATGGACGATTAGTTGGAACACCCTATAAAAGGGAAGCCTTTACAACAGATGTTCCTCTTGGTAGAGGTGTCTCTGTTGGCCTTAGCGCGTTGTCATATACTTTATCTCTGTGTGTACATGCGGGAGATGGTAGCATTGTTCTCTTGCCTTTGGGAGAAGAGGAGGAGGAGGAGATTGGATTTATACCCTGCCCTTCACTACCCGAACGCGTCTCAGAGCGGCTCACAATCTTCTTTCCTTTCCCCTCCCCACAACAGACACCCTGTGAGGTAGGTGAGGCTGAGAGAGCTCTTTGGAGGACTGCCCTTGAGAGAACAGCTCTGAAAGAACTTATGACTTAACCCAAGGTCACACCAGCAGTTGCATGCGGAGGCGTGGGGAATCAAACCCGGTTCTCCCAGACTACAGCCCGCGCTCCTAACCACTACACCAAACTGGCTCTGGAAGGTGGACAGCGACTTGCTAGCATCTTTCTGTTCTGAATAAACTACGCGTAACTGAGAATCTGCTTCTGTGAATCTCTGGGTGAAAGGGGACAGTGGGAATATCCTCATGATGCATGATCCAGCTGCTCTCGGAGAGGGGCCAAATCCTCCTCTCTCTGACAGAGGCACTGTGTAATTTGACCTCTAAGAGAATTCCCCCTGGGTAGCAGTGTCAGCTGGGGGCCCACCCACGCAGATCACGCCTGCAAGGTAGGACAGCTCCAAAGAACGCCCAGACCCAATTTGTATGTAACACACTGGAATACAGAGCAAGCGCTTAATCTATAGACCATCATGGAACGACTTCTTTACACAGCGAGTTACTAAATGTGGAATACTCAGCCATATCTATAGACCACTTTGGATGGATCCAAGACCACCATGGAACTACTTCTTTACACGGCGAGTTACTAAATGTGGAATACTCAGCCAGAGGATGCCGTAATGGCCACAGGCACCGACAGCTTTGAAAGGGGGATAGATCGATTCATGGCAGAGAGGTGTTTCAGTGGCTACTACCATGACTAGAGGGAACCTCCACATTCAGAGGCCGTCAATGTCTGAATCACAGTGCCAGGAGGCAACATCCGGGGAAGGCCTCGGCCTCTCTGCCCTGGTGTTGGCCCTCCAGAGGAACTGGCTGGCCCCTGTGTGAGACGGGATGCTGGACTCAATGGACCTCAGTGGTCTGATCCAGCAGGGCTCTTCTGGTGTTCTTATCAGGGAAGGCCTCGGCCTCTCTGCCCTGTTGTTGGCCCTTCAGAGGAATTGGCTGGCCCCTGTGTGATGTTCTTATAAAGGCCTCGGCCTCTATGCCCTGTTGTTGGCCCTCCAGAGGAACTGGTTGGCCACTGTGTGAGACAGGATGATGGACCAGGTGGACCCTCACTGGTCTGATCCAGCAGGGCTCTTCTGATGTTCTTCTCAGGGGAAGATCTCAGCCTCTCTGCCCTGTTGTTGGCCCTCCAGAGGAACTGGCTGGCCCCTGTGTGAGACGGGATGCCGGACTAGATGGACCCTCACTGGTCTGATCCAGTAGACTCTTATATCCTTATGAGATGCTGCCTTCCCTCCTTTCAAGTGACACGTGAGGAGGCACATATCTCCTCTTGTGCCTCAGCTGACCCAGGGGGATCTAAGATGGGAAGCAGCAAGAGAACCTCATCTGTCCACAGCTGGCCGTGGATCCTGCAGGCAGAGGAAACACTGATGTAAGGTGTGGGGGAACTGCTCATCAGATTGAATACTTAGGCACACCACAAGTTCTCTCAAGCTCAGCTCTCCACCTGCAACCTGGGGACAGTAGTACTGGCCTAGTGAAGTAAGGTGTGGGGGAACTGTTCATCAGGTTGAATACTTAGGCACGCCTCAAGTTCTCTCAAGCTCAGCTCTCTACCTGCAACCTGGGGACAGTAGTACTGGCCTACCCAACAGCGCTGTTGTAGGAATTACAACACAATAATATAGCTAAAGGGGCTGCAGTGGCTCAGAGGTTAAGATGCTGAGTTGCAGACCGGAGGGTCGGTAGCTCGGCTGTTCAAGACCCGAGTGCCGCGTGACGGAGTGAGCTCCTGTCTCTGGCCTCAGTTCCTGCCAACCAGCAGTTCGAAAGCAAGAAACTGCAAGTAGATAAATAGGTGGGAAGGTAACAGCGTTTTGTGCGCCTCGGCATTTGTGCGCCTCGGCCACGTGACCACGGAGAAGTCTTCGGACAGCGCTGGCTCTTCGGCTTGGAAATGGAGATGAGCACCGCCCCCCAGAGTCGGATTCGACTGGCTTTCGAGCAAGGGAATCCTTTACCTTTAATAGAGCGAAGGCTGTTTGAACACGAAAGTGGTGGTGAAAACTGCCATTAGATTGCAGCCAATTTATGGAGACCCAGTATGGTTTTCAAGGCAAGAGATAAACAGAGGTGGTTTGCCATTTCCTGCCTCTGCACTGTGACACAGTAACCTCAGTAGTCCACACTGGTCTCCCATCCAAACACTGACCAAGGGCTGACCCCGTTTAGCTTCTGAGAACTGATGAGTGTGGGCCCATCCAGACCAGTGAAAACGCTCAAGCCTGCTATATAAATGCCAGTGTGTTTAAGCTGAATTTTTAAACTGCTATCAACTAGATTCTCTTTATAACCAGAGAAATAATGTTATGATGAAATAATTGCTATTGTTATTATTACTATGAGGACAACCTGATTCCATTCAGATTTGTTTTTATTCAGCTGGTCATTTTATTTATGTCTACGAGCATATTTATATTAACACCGCATTAAAATAATGCCTCTGTTCATAAAGTATGCTGGTATAGCCACCCACAAACACGCCCGCCCGCACTTAAACATAGCCGAACAGATTAGATATGCATGCTAGACAGAAAAAAAAGTTTGCTAGTTTTATTACACTTCATCCTTGTGTAAATATTTGCTAACGGCTTGTAAAACCAGAAATGAACACAAAAACAAATACCGTAACATAAAATAGAACGAGATGTCATGAAAACTGCGACTAAATAAATCGCCACTGGTAACAAAAAAAGTAAATACATCTGCTGTTGTTATAAATCACAACTGATAAACAATATATGGCACAGCAATTTATAACAGAAAGTCCATATCAGTAAATAAACCATACAGTATTTACTCAAATGCAAGACAAAGGGTTCTTTTGACCATGAGCCAGCAAAAAGAAAACAAAAGAAGTTATCTTAGATTCACATACAAGTTTCAGTTATGCCCAATACTAAATTTTCCCGTGCATATAACTTTTTTAAGGATGTTGTCTTACATGCAGGGCCGTCTCCCTTTCAAGTAAATACAGTATACATAAATCATAAGAGATACAGTATTTATTTACATAAAACATAACTATGCCACTTTTCCACCCAAACAGGACCCTCAATGAGTGAATATATCAAAATAAACATCAGCAAATAAAACATACTGCTGAATCATAACAAACGTGTCTAATAGCAATAAGTCATAGTAATTAGTGTCAAACGAACACATGCCAACAGAGCATACATACACTGTCCTGACTCCCAAAGCAATGCAAATATCAAACAAATGGCAACAATAAACCATCATTATCAAGGAAATTAACAAATGTCAAACATGTATTATGGATAAATGACATCATCAGAAATAATAAATCAGAAATAAACCTACATAAATCGTAAAACGGGTGCTTTCACACACACACTAAACAATGCACTTTCAGTACATTCCATGCACCTCGCAACTGGATTTTACTGTGTGAAATGGTGAAATCCACTTACAAACAGTTGCTGAAGTGGACTGGAACTGCATTATTGAGCATATGCGGGGGGAAAATGGGGCCGCCAAATCTGATTTGGGAGATTCCTGGAGATTCGGGGAGGAGCCAGGGGTGGGCAGGGGTCGAAGAAGGGGAAGAAGAACCTCAGTGGGCTGAGCCTAGGGTTGCCACCAGTGTTCCCTCTAAGCTGAGTTAGTGTGAGCTAGCTCACAGTCTTTTAGCCTCCAGCTCACACATTTTTGTCTTCACTCAGGAAAGATGGCTCCAGAGCAAACCAATTTTATGCAGCAGCCTAACTACCTGCTCACAACTTTAATGCCAGTAGCTCACAAAATAGAATTTCTGCTCACAGGACTCCACAGCTTAGAGGGAGCATTGGTTGCCACTCCTGGAGATTTTGGCAGTGGAGTTCAGGGTATAGGGAGAGGCCTCAATAAGATCAAATGGTATAGAGTTTATCCTCCAAAGCTTGTGTTTTTTTTCCAAGGGGCTTCATCTCTGTGGCCTGGGGATCAGTTGCAATTCCGTCCCCACCTGGAGGTAGGAAAAAATACAACACCACATAAAGTCAACAATGATAACAATAATGACATTGACAACTGACACCCTGTTATATCCAACATATATTAGGTAAAGGTAAAGGTCTCCCTTGCTCGAAAGCCAGTCGAATCCGACTCTAGGGTTGCGGCGCTCATCTCCGTGTCAAAGCCGAAGAGGCAGCGCTGTCCGAAAACGTTTCCGTGGTCATGTGGCCGGCAGGACTCAACACCAAGGCGCACGGAACGCTGTTCCCTTCCCACCGAAGTGGTACCTATTCACCTACTTGCAATGTCTTGCTTTCGAACTGCTAGGTGGGCAGGAGCTGGAACTAGAGACGGGAGCTCACTCCGTCATGCGGCACACTCGGGTCTCGAACTGCTGAACGACCGACCTTCCACAGCCTGCAGTTCAGCGTCTTAACCACTTGAGCCACCGCAGCTCCTTAAGGAAGTAGTAAAAGGGTCTAATACAAAAATTAACGTTGCATTTTCTCATAATTTTTGTGTCCCCCCCCTCCCCCCGGAAATCCTGGTCTCCCCGGCCCATGTTTTTACAATTTCTATAAAGTTTACATCTTTTTTTGCTACTTCTACTTGGGAGGCAAAGGATCCGGCGATACTCTGGGGATCGGCTTCTGAACCCTCCATTCCAATGCTGGAAAAGCCAGCCTCTTCTAAGCTGATGAGGTCCCGCGCAGATCGGGATGGGGCAGGGGTCGAAGAGCTGCCGAGCAAGAGCCCCACCCATTTTATAAAAAAAACACTTGGTGGGCACCATGGTAAGTGTCTGTGGACATTGTGTTGGGGATCCATGCCGTGACCCGACTGGCTTTCCATGAAAGGACTTTCTCTAGTTTGGTGTAGTGGAAAGAACCGGGTTTGATTCCCCACTCCTCCACAAGCAGCCAGCTGGGTGACCTTGGGCCAGTCACAGTTATCTCAGAGCAGTTCTCGAAAGAGCTCTTTCAGCCCCACCTACCTCACAGGGTGTTTATTGTCGGGAGACAAAGGGAAGGAGATTGTAAACCGCTCTGAGACTCTGAGTGAAGGGTGGGGTATAAATCCAATCTCTTCTTCTCCTTCAATGGACTACGAGCTGATGGGAGACTGCCATCTGTACTACACTGCCCCACCTACCTCACAGGGTTGGGAGGAGGGGAAGGGAAGGAGATTCTAAGCTGCTCTGAGACTCCAAATGAAGGGCGGGGTATAAATCCAATCTCTTCTTCTTCTCTGCCACTGAGTGGACTCTAATCTGGAGAACCGGGTTTGATTCCCCACTCCAACTCCACATAGAGCTGCTGCTGTGACCTTGGATTTGGTGTAGTTTGATTCCCCACTCCTCCACTTGCACCTGGCTGGATGCCCTTGGGCAAGCCATAGTTCTGGCACAGCTGTTCTTGAAAAAGAGCAGTCCTCGAAAGAGCTCTCTCAACCCCGCCTACCACACAGGGTGCCTGTTGTGGGGAGGGGAAGGGAAAGGAGTTTGTAAACCACTATGAGACTCCTTCGGGTACTGAAGGGCGGGGTATAAATCCAATTTCTTCTTCTCGGGTCACTCCCAGTTCTTTCAGAATGTTCTCTCAAGAGCAGTTTTCAAAGGAACTCTCTCCAACCCACCTACCTCACAGGGTGTCTGTTGTGGGGAGGGGGAAGGAGATTGTAAGATGCTCTGAGATTCCAAGTGAAAGGCAGGATATAGATCCAATCTCCTTCTTTCTCTCAGAGACGTTCTCTCAAGGGCAGTTCTCTCAGCTCTCAGCCCCACCTAACTCACAGGGTGTCTGTTGAGGGGAGGGGAAGGAGATCGTAAGCTGCTCTGAAACTCCTTCATGTAGTGAAGGGCGGGATGCAAACCCAATCTCTTCTTCTTCCTCTCAGAGCCGTTCTCTCAAGAGCAGTCCTCGAAAGAGCTCTCTCACCCCCACCTACCTCACAGGGTGTCTGTTGTGGGGAGGGGAAGGGAGTTTGTAAGCCGCTCTGAGACTCTTGAGTGAAGGATGGGGTATCAATCCAAGCTCTTCTTCTTCATCTTCTATGCTTATTCTGCCTTGGAAATTGACTTTTTGGAATTTTTAATATATTATTGGACATAACAGTGTGTCAGTTGTCAATGTTATTATTGCCATAACTGTTTCTCAGCTTGACATGGCGTTGTATTTTCCCAGTCTTCCGGTTCACCGTGGTCCCTTTCAGTAGAGCCCCCACCTGGAGGTTGGCAACCGTGCGGAAAAGCCCAATTCCAGACAGATGCATGCTAAGAAAACCAAACAGACAGTCAACAACACAAGAAGGACGGCCAGTTAACAAAGGTGTCCGTTGCAAAGCATCATGGGAAAAGAGACTTGACATTTGACAAATACAGAGATGAATGGGGAGCGGAGGGGGAGCTCCAAAACAAAGAGATGGGAAAAGGTCGAGGCGGTGGGGGGGATTCAGCGGCCCCTCGCCCCCTTACCGAGACCCCATGCCCCGCCCGGCTGCCCACCGAGGGGCGGCATTTGCTCGGCACCATGGAAACGGGCGGCACCGCGCGCGGCCACTCGCCGCCTCAGCCCGCGCGCCGGAAGCCGCCGGGCAGTTGCCGGGGCAACCGTCTCTTCCGAAAGCACGCTCCTTCCCTGTGCGCATGCCCAATCCATCCGCCAGCCCGTCCTAACCCGCGTGCGCGCGTGCGTACACACATTCTCCCAAAACGTTCCTTCTGTGAGGGGGGGGGAAGCCGGGCGGGGATTTAGGGGAAGGGCGTGACCCGGAGGCCCCGCCCTTCAGCCGTTCGCGACGAGCTTGTAAAACCACTCCCCCTCAAAGAGAGTGCGCTCAATCGCGGCTTCCCAACACTTCAGGTTCCGCATTGGCTCATGAGTGCCAATTGGTTTTCTTTCGGTGACTGCGTTTGTACCCCCGCTTTCCTCCCCAATTTTATTTCGCTTTCTTCATTGGTTCCTCATTTTTCTCCCCAAAGGGAACCCAAAAAGGCTTACGTCATTCTCCCTCCATTGTATCCTCACAACAGCCTGGCGAGGTAGGCTAGGCTGAGAGGGGGGAAAGTAAAACTAAAAAAAATGAGAGACCACGGAGTGGAATGACAGCCCCAGGGTGTAGCAGGAGTGTTCAGGGACTCAGGCAGAGTGTGACACAGAAAGGGAACATGGAGGTAAGGAATTCAGTAGAACTGGACATTGGAACTGGTAGAGGTACAACGGCAAGATTCATAGCTGACAATGGAGGAGGAGGCCCACATGGAAAAGGGTAAAAGTCGGATCTACATGGATCCTCATGAATTCATATGATTTTTACATTGAAACGAAATAAAACCACCATCATATTGTAGGCCATGTGTTAGTCTATAGGGGGCACCACAAAAATCACGCTCCCACAGATTCGTGGCACCACAACAGCGCAAAAACATGATTCCAAAGGATGGATCCTCATGAATTCATATGATTTCTACGTTGAAATGAAATAAAACCAACATCATCGTGTAAGACCATGTCTTAGACTATAGGCAGCACTCCAAAAATCATCCCTCCAGGAATTTGTGGCACCACAAAACTGCAAAAACATGGTTCCAAAGCACGGATCCTCATGGATCCTCAGGGTTTTTCAATTGGGTCACCCGAAACACACCATCAAATCACATAACATGTCCACGGCCACAGCTTGCACCACAAAAATCAGAGATCCACATCTTTGTGGTGACACCATTCTGTAAAAACATGATTCTGAAGCACGGATCCTCATGAATACTTGGGTTTTTTGTGTTGCGACACCCCAAACATACCATTAAATCCCATATCATGGCCATGGCCACAGCCCACACCACAGAAATCACGGTGCCACGGCTCTGTGGCAACACCATGCTGCAAAAACATGGTTTGGGGAGAAAAATGAGGAACCAATGAAGAAAGCGAAATAAAAACAGAATAATTGCCTCGGAGATCTTATGCGGTCGAACGCAGTTTCAAATCAAATCAAAGTACGGATGCAGTTAACTAGAGCTCTTTATTTTAACTGATGTGAACTTGAGACAGTGTAGCCGTCCGATTGTGTAAACGAGGATTTTATTCAACCCCAAGGAGCAAGTACAATTATTATTACATCACGATTAGATTTATAGCCTTCACCTTTGGAGCTTGTTCAAGATGGGTAGCCATGTTAGTCTGTCCGGTAAGAGCCCGGTAGCACCTTAAAGACTATCACAATTTGTAGCAGGGGATGAGCTTTCGTGAGTCACTGCTCAATTCTTCATTCCAGCTGCATTTGAAGAAGTGAGCCGTGACTCACAAAGGCTCATCCCCTGCTACAAATTTTGTTAGACTTTACGGGGCTCCTGGACTCTTGGCTCTTTTATACCACTTGGAGTTTGTGTATAAGTTCTGATGAAAGATCCATTCTGCAGCGTTCTAAAGTGTGGAGGGGGACAGGGAAATAAGTGACCAGATGGCTTTTCAAAAACCAAGCTGTTCTAGAGCCTTCCATGGAGATAGATCAAGTTGGGTCGCTGTGTTAGGCTGTCTGTAGCGGTAAAAAACAGCAAGAGTCCAGTCGCACCTTACAGACTAACGAAGTATGTGGCGGGGGAGGAGCTTTCGTGAGTTACTGCTCACCTCTTCAGGTGTCTGAAGAAATGAACAGCGACTCCCAAAATCTCCTATCCTGCCACATATTTTGTTAGTCTGTAAGGTGTGACTGGACTCTTGCTCTTTTCTGCTGTTCTAGGGCCAGCTCTCTCTGCACGTTCACCTACACACAAGTCCTGCTAAAGTGAACAGGGAAATCAAAAGACCTCGTAGGGCTCCTGTTCTTTGCAATGTGGGTCACGCAGAGGACGGCTGTCCAGTGGAGAATCCCAAAGCTATGGGTGCGGAATTCGAATTTCTCCCCTTCACCATAAACCTTACTGAAAGGATGACGACTTTTAAAAATAGCAAAGTCTGAACTAGATCACGACCTGTTCCGTGTCGAAAGCAGGGCTTGTGTGTTAACAGAAACGGAGAATGCGGGCAAAAGTAGCCAACTCCTGCCTCCCACCTCCTCTTCACTTGAACAACTATTCTCCAATCTCACCTCTTATACTGGCGGGCAGGCTGGAAGATGTTCCAAAGGCCCTGGAGGACAAGGGAATAATCATAACCGCCTCCCCACATTTTAGACACAAAGAGGTGGAGACATATATGAACTCTGCCCTGCTCCATACCCCAGTCATGTCGAGTTTGGCAGTAATATGCATAAACTGAGGGTGTCTACTGTGATCAGGTGAGCCTGCCCATGAACATGGTCCAGACTCAGGGCACTTAGTAGTCATGGGCCAAAAAAAGTCACATTTTGAGGATAATTTTGAACACATCAGCTGTCAACGGGGCTCACAAATGCTGCAGTTTTCTGTCACCTGAAACGAGAAACTTGGGGGGTTTTGTCCTACTACATGAAGCAATTTTCCTGTGCAGCTTCACAGCTTTTTATTTATCGACGGACTTTTGTTTTACTACCTTTCAGATAGGAGATTTGCAAGTTGGTTCACATTTTGGCAGATGCGTGCCAGTTGGCCGAGATACATCTAAATAAGGTCCCGGGGGGAGTTCACAATATTTCAGAGGCATCAGCTACGGATTTGTTTTTCTGAACGTCCCAAGAGCTTGCAAGAGGTACCACGGCATTAGACGACGGCTTCATTCCAAGGCTGCAAGCCTATGCATACTTACACAAAAGTAAGCATCACTGAATTCTGCGGGGCTTACATCCAAGGAAACGGGCTCAGTCGCCCGTTGATATTCAAGTGCGTTCTCAAGTGGGCAAGGATTAGAATTCTTCTTCTGCACGGAGCGTCCGCGATTCTTTCAACTTCATTAGTTTTTCAACGGCAGAAGGGACTGAAATTTCTCCATGTATTTTGTTGTCTCTCGTCCGGACGTTCACGGCGCGGTTTGCTTTTTCCTTTTCCCCAACCACTGCCAAAAAAAAAAAGGACTCAGAACCTCAGTATTTGGTGTGATACCTTCATTCACACGCATCTGACTACCATTGGGACAGCTGGATAACAAAGTAACAGCACAATAAGAATTTTTGGGTTTAGTTGTCAAGATGCAGCCGACTTAAGCAACCCTGCTGGGTTCTCAAGGCAAGAGACATTCAGAAGTGGTTTGCCACTGCCTGCCTCTGTGTAGCAACTCTAGTCTTCCCAGGCGGTCTCCCATCCAAATACAGACCAGGGACGACCCTGCTTAGGTTACAAGATCGGGCTAGCTTGGGCTATCCAAATGATGGCAGCGGCGGCAGCGGCAGAAGGGATTTGTACCCTGCCCTTCACTACCCGAAGGAGTCTCAGAGCGGCTCACAAACTCCTTTCCCTTTCCCTCCCCACAACAAAAGAGGAGAAGAAGAGATTGGATTTATTCCCCGCCCTTCACTACCCGAAGGAGTCTCAGAGCGGCTCACAAACTCCTTTCCCTTCCCCTCCCCACAACAGACACCCTGTGAGGTAAAAGAATACCCGCCCTTCAAGTCTCAGAGCGGCTCACAAACTCCTTTCCCTTCCCCTCCCCACAACAGACACCCTGTGAGGTAAAAGAAGAAGAAGAGATTGGATTTATACCCCGCCCTTCACTACCCGAAGGAGTCTCAGAGCGGCTCACAAACTCCTTTCCCTTCCCCTCCCCACAACAGACACCCTGTGAGGTAGAAGAACAAGAAGAGATTGGATTTATTCCCCGCCCTTCACTACCCAAAGGAGTCTCAGAGCGGCTCACAAACTCCTTTCCCTTCCCCTCCCCACAACAGACACCCTCTGCGGTAAAAGAAGAAGAAGAGATTGGATTTATTCCCCGCCCTTCACTACCCGAAGGAGTCTCAGAGCGGCTCACAAACTCCTTTCCCTTCCCCTCCCCACAACAGACACCCTATGAGGTAAAAGAAGAAGAAGAGATTGGATTTATACCCCGCCCTTCACTACACGAAGGAGGCTCGGAGTGGCTCACAAACTCCTTTCCCTTCCCCTCCCCACAACAGACACCCAGGGAGGTCGGTGGGGCTGAGAGAGCTCTCTTGAGGACTGCCCTTAAGAGAACAGCTCTGAGAGGACTTGTGATTCACGCCAGCAGCTGCAAGTGGAGGAGTGGGGAACCAAACCCGGTTCTCCCAGATTAGAATCCGCACTCGAAACCACTATGCCCAACCCAACTGAAGAGTAATTAATGAACAATAGCCCTAGTGTAAGAAAGTAACCCGTCTTTCATTAAAACGATTGCACCATCCAGTTTACAAAATGAACATCTTACATTATTTCAGTCACGTATGCCGTCTTGGCGTTGGGGAGGGTGGAGACCCAGCAAAGCCCCTTCTCTTAACCCACAAAAACCAACTGCACTCTCTGCTCGCATAAGCAGTTTTGGAGTTCTCCTTCGATAAAGAAAGGTGGATTATCAAGAGAACAGCTTAAGTAGTTACACATACCGAAAATAAAATTATATTGAGCCAGTTGGGCATTTCTTATTTTCTTGTTTAACGTGCAACTCTGGTCTAGGTCCACGTCAGCCATGAAGCCGGCATCGAAAAAGTCACTGCAGATCTAAAGAGGGGGGGGGAGATGGGGGTAATATCCTCATTTGATCCACATCATCATGCGTATACAAAAACTACTGCTTGGTAGAGCGATCCAAGCTTCCCGTGCTCAAGGAATCCCCTTTTGTCTGCCATCAAACTCCTCCAGGTTGCAAGGAGCTATGGAATGCAGTCAGAAGAGCACACTTCATATGTAAGGGTCGCCCAGGAATATACTTGGAGAGATGATCCTGAAAGATAGGTGGTTCCTAAGTCACAAACAGCTTTATCGGTCATAACCAGGACCATTAAGTCCGGTGGAATACGTGAATTGAAACAAACTCCAGATAGTAAGTAAGCCTCAGCACTTGCACCAGCGCAAGTTTCCAGACTGTCTCCAAGGGCCGCCCCACGTACAACATGTTACAGTAGTCCAACCTTCAAGTTACTGTAGCACGAAACAGAGTGGCCAGATCGACCAAGGAGAGATAGGGCCCGATTTCTGCACAAAATGCAGAGAGCAGAATGCAATTTTAGCCACTGTCTATCACTATCATCCTCAGAATGTCACACAATTGTTGCCCGCTCTTCATTCCTGTCGTATCGTCTGCTCTTACCTCCTGAGCGTATTCTTCACAAGTAGGCCCCACGGGAACCACCATGACCTGTCGAGGAGACAGCCAGAAAGGCCTGCCCAGAATAGAAACACAGACAAGATAGCAAACCTCCTTTCACACCCTGGGTCGATCACCAAAAATATACCTCTGATTAGACCATTTCTAGCCCAATCCTCAGCTCAAAAGACTTCGATATGAATAAGCCTAGGCCAGGGGTGTCGAACTCATTTGTTACGAGGGCTGGATCTGACATAAATGAGACCTTGTTGGGCCGGGCCATGTGTGTTACAAAATGTAACGCCAAGTAGCGGAGATATAAACTTTATAAAGGACACAAACACAGCGGGTTGGGGTTTTTTTACCTAAAATCATGCTTCAAACGTTAGCACTCTTGCAATATTTTGTTTATCTAACAGGGTCTGATACCTGACGCCTCTTGCTCTGAATTATTGCATCAAAATGTCTGTGCTATATGCTGTTCAGGTGTGTACCTGTAAGCTGCAAACCTATGAGGACGCAGCAGCAGCAGAACTGGAAGAAGAAGCAGAAGACAGCCAGTTCCACTGCGGGCCTGATAGAAGCCCTCCGGAGGCCTGATCCGGCTCCTGGGCCGCGTGTTTGACACCCCTGCCCTAGATCTTCTTAGGCCAGTGGAACAAAGACCAAGAACTTTGCCTTAACTGGGTGGCCCAAGAGGCTGTGTGAAGGTGAATATTTTCCCTTCCCCGCTATTTCATGCAAAACACTCATAAAATGCCGAAATATCCTCTTTTCCTCCTGCCCTGATAACCCTAACAGTCCACTTCAGGTGCTCAGGAGCAACAAGCAGTTCGACTGGAACTAAAGGAGCAGTTCCTAGGCAGACATGAAAGATAAAACCCACACGTGATGACCCCCGGCCTGAAAGACATCCGGCTTACCTCAACCAGAGGCAGGGTCTTTTCGGGCCTGGCCCCGACCTGGTGGAACTCTGTGACAAACAACATCCGTGCCCTGCGGGACCTAATGCAGTTCCGCAGGACCGGTGAGGCAAAGATGTTCCACCAGGCCTATGGCTGAGGACAGAGATGGGTACCATCTTGCCTATGGTTGCCACCCTCCAGGTAGGGCCTGGGGAACTCCTGCTTTTACAGCTGACCTCCAGCCGACAGAGATCAGCTCCCCTGGAGAAAATGGCTGCTCTGAAGGGTGGACTGTATGGCATTGGACCGTGCTGAGGCCCCTCCCCTCCCCAAGCTCCGCCCTCTCCCGGAGCCACCCCCAAAGTCTCCAGGTATTCTCCAACTCAGACCTGGCAACCCTATTCTTGCCTGGCACCAATGTTCCCTCTAAGGTGAGTTGGTGTGAGCTAGCTCACAGTTTTTTTAGCCTCCGGCTCACAGATTTTCATCTTCGCTCAGGAAGGAACATGGCTCCAGAGCAGACTGATTTACGCAGCAGCCAAATCGCTCGCTCACAACTTTAATGCCAGGAGCTTGGTCTTCAGAACATGGTTCCAAGCAGCCGGCCAGCAGACCCACCTTAGGTACACCCTTCCCCAGAATCCTTTCCTGTGGGAGTGCACCTTTCTTCCTCCCCCCCGGGGGGGGGGTTAACAGTATAATTTGATTATTTTTAGCACCATCTGAAATTGTTCTAACATTGTTTTGCTTTCAACTGTCTTACTGATTTATGAATACGTTCTTATATCATTGTCTACCGCCCTGAGCCTTGTGCATACAGGGGAGGGCGGTCTAAAAGTCCAATCTAAGAAATAATAATAATAAACACCAAACAGTTCCCCATTTACTGTACACCCCAACTCACCACTTCCCACCGTAATTTTCAGCTAGGATGGCTATCATCCGCTCCACGGAGCCCAGAATAGCTCGGTGGACGATCACCGGCCGTTTCTTGTCGTCGCCATCCTTGCTGCGAAAGAGAAAAACAATGCGCTATATTGGATGCGTTGTATTGGAAGGGTATCCCTAGATACTTAAAATGTCTACCCTGCTCTAATACTATTTCTGTTGAACTCCCGTCTAAGTAATATCCAAGTTCTTGAAAAAACAAGGATTTTTGAGTTTTCGCAATTTAATTGGAGCTTATTAGATGCAAAGTATTCAAAGCATCTATTCAGAAGACGCTTCAGACCCACTCGAGGAGGAGGAGGAGATTGGATTTATACCCCGCCCTTCACTCAGAGTCACAGAGCAGCTTACAGTCTCCTTTCCCTTCCCCTCCCCACAACAGACACCCTGTGAGGCAGGTGGGGCTACGAGAGCTCTTTCAAGGACTGCTCTTGAGAGAACGGCTCTGAGAGAACTGTGACTGACCCAAGGTCACCCAGCAGCTGCATGTGGAGGAGTGGGGAATCAAACCCGGCTCTCCCACACTACAGTCCACGCTCCTAACCACTACACGAAATGAGCAGGACATTAATAGTGTGTCATCGGCATAAAGTAATGGGGATACATGTATAGAACCGAGTTTAGCACTATAGACAGTGTTCCCTCTAAGCTAAGTTAGTGTGAGCTAGCTCATAGTTTTTTAGCCTCCGGCTCTCACATTTTTCCCTTCGCTCAGGAAGGCCGGCTCCAGAGCAAACACATTGATGCAGTAGCCAAATCGCTCGCTCACAATTTTTATGCCAGTCGCTCATAAAGTAGCATTTTTGCTCACAAGACTCCACAGCTCAGAGAGAGCATCGGCTACGGCCATCAGCTCCAGACAAAGGTGGTGCAAAATCATTAAGAAAAAAATTAAATAACGAGGGAGCTAAAAGGTTAACCCTGTTTAACTCCTTTATTAGTTGGAATTCTGGGGGTTAACTTTCCAGCCAGGGAGCCTTTAACCTGACAGGTCGTAAAAGCATGCCATTTCCTGATGAGCAAAAGAAATCTCTTATCAATAAGATACAGTGATGACTTGATGTGATATTTAAATTTTCACTGTATGAGTTTTTCCTCCTTTTCCCTCTTATTCTAACAAAGATGCAATCTGTCTTGGTTTATTCCGTATGCCATTAAAGGTTCGATTTGGACTTGGGTTTCAATTCATAGAAGTCGCGCGGCTGAGATTCGCACCCGGGCACTCATTTCGCAAACTTACCCAACGTAAGAAAGATTAAATCGGATGGGTAGCTGGAAGTCGAGTTGTATAGTCGCGCACTGATGGTAGCGGCCAATGGCGTCCCTGATTGTAATATCGATCTGCAAATGACCGTAGGACCCAATAAATGCCCTTGTTTGAAAACCTGTAATACCTTTTTAAAGACATTCGTGCCGCGGCACAAAAAGATTTACCAACCTTGGGACCATAAAATGCTCCGTCTCCTGTATTTAGCTTCCAGGGCTCCCCGAAGTCATCCAAGCTGTTTTGGAGTTGCTAAAAAGTTTGTTATAGGAATAAAAACGCAACATGAACTTATGTAGGCACAGCCACAGTAAGTATGTCTTTGCATTTATTCATTCATTCATTCATGCACGCTCACAAGTATTTATATCATGTTGCCAGTTTGGTGTCGTGGTGTAGGGAGGGGAAGAGAAAGGAGTTTGTAAGCCGCTCTGAGACACCTTTGGGTAGTGAAGGGCGGGGTATAAATCCAATCTCTTCTCTTCTTCTTCTTCAAGGGCAGTTCTCGAGAGAGCTCTCTCAGCCCCACCTACCTCGCAGGGTGTCTGTTGTGGGGAGGGGAAGGGACAGGAGTTTGTAAGCCGCTCTGAGAGACCTTTGGGTAGTGAAGGGCGGGGTATTAATCCAGTCTCTTCTTCTTTTACCTCACAGGGTGTCTGTTGTGGGGAGGGGAAGGGGAAGGAGTTTGTAAGCCGCTCTGAGAGACCACTGGGTAGTGAAGGGTGGGGTATAAATCCAATCTCTTCTTCTTCTTCTCCCCCCCCCCCCGTTTGGACTCAAAGTGGCTTCCAGAACACTGTCCCCCTCTCCTCTGTTTTCTCACAACAGCCCCCTGAGGCAGGCCAGGCTGAGAGTTTGAGACGGGCCCAAGGTCACCCAGAGAGCATCCGATGGTAGAAGTGAGGATTCGAACCCCAAACACCCAGCGTTCTGAGCCCACCACACCACGCTGGCTCCTTCTAAATTGTAAAGCGAGTCCAGTGGACTAGAGAAGTGAATTTTAGTCAATTTATTTGATTAAAACCACGCCGCTCGTTTTTCTTTCCTCACAGGAAAATACAACACATTTCCGTTCCACAATTTAAAGCCGTCCCTAAAGGTTTTACATTTCAAACTGACTTGCTTTAGAATAGGCCAGGACTTGCCCGTCAAGCAAGTAGCCTAAGCATCCCAGATGTTTTAAACTTACTAAAAGCCTACTCCAAAACTTACAGAGACAAACAGAGGTGGTTCAACATTGCCTGCCTCTGCATAGCAACCCTGGGCTTCCTTGGTGGCCTCCCAGCCAAATGCTAACCGGGGCTGACCCTGCTTAGGTTCTGAGATCTGACGAGATCAGGCTAGCCTGGGCTATCCAGGTCAAGGCAAGAGACAAACAGAGGTGGATCTCCATCGCCTGCCTCTGCACAGCAACCCTGATCTTCCTTGGAGATCTCTCATCCAAGTACTATCCAGGGCTGACCCTGCTTACCTTCTGAGATCTGACAAGACCGGGCTAGCCTCGGCCTTCCAGGTCAGGGCTATCGAGCTCTACAAGTACCAAAGCTGCTGAACGCATCAAGCATCCAGACTGGCATCATCTCACCTTGAGACAACTTCAACTTTTGTTGGATCCAGCTCATTCAAAAAGGCACCAGATGTCCATCTTGCCTCCCCTGCTCACAGAAGCACTGACAACAACCTCCATTTCCGGACACAGAACCCTTCCAAACAATTTTTGGCCTCCCCGAGGACTGGAGTGTTACATCTCTTCCGAAGTTACCTTCTCCGCCTGGTCCCAGATCGCCTTTTCTCCGAGGAAGTTCTCAGGCCTCGTAGAGAGATGCAGTTGAAAGGTGAAGCCGAAGACGGCGTACACGGACTGCAAGAAGTCCAGGCAACCTTTGACCAGTGGACTAGAGAAGTGAATTTTAGTCCATTTATTTGATTAAAACCACGCCGCTCGTATTTCTTTCTTCACAGGAAAATACAACGCATTTCCGTTCTTTAATCTAAAGCCGTCCCTAAAGGTTTTACATTTCAAACTGACTTGCTTTAGAATATGCCAGGACTTGCCCGTGAAGCAAGTAGCCTAAGCATCACAGATGTTTTAAACTTACTAAAAGCCTACTCCAAAACTTACATTTCCATCAGTTATCATGGGAACGACCTAACTCTGCAAGTGGTAGAGGAAAGTGGCATTGAGTTGCAACCGGCTTATGGCGACTCCTCATGGGGTCTTCGAGGCAAGAGACGAACGGAGGTTGCGCCTTCGCCTGCCTCTGCCTAGTGACCCTGGACTTCCAGGGCTGACCCTGCTTAGCGTCTGAGATCTGGCTAGCCTGGGCTATCCAAGTCAACGCAGAGACAAACAGAGGTGGTTTGCCACTGCCTGCCTCTGCGTAGCAACCCCGAACTTCCTTGGTGGTCTCCCATCTAAATACTATCCAGGGCTGACCCTGCTTAGCTTCTGAGATCAGATCAGGCTAACCTGGCCTATCCAGGTCAGTGCAGAGACAAACAGAGGTAGTTCAACATTGCCTACCTCTGCATAGCAACCCTGGGCTTTCTTGGTGGCCTCCCAGCCAAATACTATCCAGGGCTAACCCTGCTTAGCTTCTGAGATCTGACGAGATCAGGCTAACCTGGCCTATCCAGGTCAGTGCAGAGACAAACAGAGGTGGTTCAACATTGCCTACCTCTGCATAGCAACCCTAGGCTTCCTTGGTGGCCTCCCAGCCAAATGCTAACTGGGGCTGACCCTGCTTAGGTTCTGAGATCTGACCATATCAGGCTAGCCTGGCCTATCCAGGTCAGTGCAGAGACAAACAGAGGTGGTTCAACATTGCCAGCCTCTGCATAGCAACCCTGGGCTTCCTTGGTGATCTGTCATCCAAATACTATCCAGCGCTGACCCTGCTTAGCTTCTGAAATCTGACCAGATCAGGCTAACCTGGGCTATCCAGGTCAAGGCAGAGACAAACAGAGGTGGATCTCCATCGCCTGCCTCTGTGCAGCAACCTCGGACTTCCTTGGAGATCTCTCATCCAAGTACTATCCAGGGCTGACCCTGCTTACCTTCTGAGATCTGACGAGACCGGATTAGCCTCGGCCTTCCAGGTCAGGGCTATCAAGCTCTACAAGCACCAAAGCTGCTGAACGCATCAAGCATCCAGACTGTTCCACAGTCACTCTGTAAGGTGATCCGCCTAATGTGTTTGGCATCATCTCACCTTGAGACTCATTCAACTTTTGTTGGATCCAGCTCATTCAAAAAGGCGCCAGATGTCCATCTTGCCTCCCCTGCTCACAGAAGCACTGACAACAACCTCCAATTCCAGACACAGGACCCTTCCAAACAATTTTGGCCTCCCCGAGGACTGGAGTGTTACATCCCTTCCGACGTTACCTTCTCCGCCTGGTCCCAGATCGCCTTTTCTCCGAGGAAGTTCTCAGGCCTCGTAGAGAGATGCAGTTGAAAGGTAAAGCCGAAGACGGCGTACACGGACTGCAAGAAGTCCAGGCAACCTTTGATCTCTTCTTCGATCTGCAGTTTTGAAGGAAAGAGACGCTGAGGCCAGAAATCTCTATCCTGCTCCCCTCCACCACTTTGGTAAGTCAGGTACACTCATGAAGCTGCCTTATATAGAATCAGACCACTGTCAGTATTGTCTATTCTGACTGGCAGCCGCTCTCCAGGGTCTCAGGCTCGTCTCCTGCCTGGTCCTTTTAACTGGAGATGCCGGGGATTGAACCTGGGACCTTCTACATGCCCAGCAGAGGCTCTGCCACTGAGCCACAGCCCCTCTTTGCAGCTCTCCAGGGTCTCAGGCAGAGGTCTTTCACATCAACTCCTGCCTGGTCCTTTTGACTGGAGATGCCGGGGATTGAACATAGGACCTTCTGCATGCCAAGCAGAGGCTCTGCCACTGAGCCATGGCCCCTCTTTGCAGCTCTCCGGGGTCTCAGGCGGAGGTCTTCCACATCACCCACTGCCTGGTCCTTTCAACTGGAGATGCCGGGGATTGAACCTGGGACACTCTGCACGCAGGGCAGATGCTCTGCCACTGAGCCACAGTTTGACTGGAGATGCCGGGGATTGAACCTGGGACGTTCTGCATGCTCAGCAGAGGCTCTGCCACTGAGCCACAGCCCCTCTTTACAGCTCTCCAGGGTCTCAGGTGGAGGTCTTTCCCATCACCTCCCACCTTGCCCTTTCAACTGGAGATGCCAGGGATTGAACATGGGACCTTCTGCATGCCAAGCAGATGTTCTGCCGCTGAGCCACGGCCCCTCCTTACAGCTTTCCAGGGTCTCAGGCCGAGGTCTTTCACATCACCTCCTGCCTGGTCCTTTTAACTGGAGATGCCAGGGATTGAACCTGGGACCTTTGGCATGCCAAGTAGATGCTCTACCACTGAGCCACAGCCCCTCCCCTATTATACATAAACATACGAAGCTGCCTTATACTGAATCAGACCCTTGGTCCATCAGACCCTTGGTCTACTCAGACTGGCAGCGGCTCTCCAGGGTCTCTGGCCAAAGTCTTTCACGTCACCCACTAACTGATCCTTTTAGCTTGAGATGCCGGGGATTGAACCTGGGACCTTCGGCATGCCAAACAGAGGCTCCACTGTTGAGCCACGGCCCTTCCCCAAAGCACCCATCCTTTAAAGCAATCTCCGCTCCACCTCTTTACCTGCTCCATGGCACAAAAGATATGGGCGTCGTCTTGCTGGAAGCGCCTAACGCGAGTCAAACCACTCAGCGTCCCCGAGAGCTCATTCCGGTGGAGAACGCCAAAGTCCGCCAATCTCAAAGGCATTTCCCTCCAGGATCGGGGCCGGTGAGCAAACATCAAGCTAGGAGAGGAGTGAAACCGTTTATTAATGCAACTAACTCACACACCTGCCGGGTGTCTCAAAATTAAAAAAAACCAGCCCAAAGGCTTAGGAGGCTGTACAACACTGATGTTGGAGTCTCCTGGATATAATGGTCAAGGGATTGTTGTTGTTATTTACCACATTTGCACACCATCTTTCTATCCCCTGAGATAGATCAAGATGGGTAGCCATGTTAGTTCATCTGTAGCAGAAGAAAAGAGTCAGAGTCCAGGAGCACCTTAAAGACTAACAAAAT
The DNA here is from genome assembly GCF_001447785.1 of Gekko japonicus. Classification (NCBI taxonomy): domain Eukaryota; kingdom Metazoa; phylum Chordata; class Lepidosauria; order Squamata; family Gekkonidae; genus Gekko; species Gekko japonicus. Next base: position 37,410 of record NW_015167227.1, read on the forward strand.
TTGTGGCAGGGGAAGAGCTTTCGTGAGTCATGGCTTCCCGCTTCAGATACAGCTAGACAAAGGCTTAGGAGGCTGTACAACACTGACGTTGGAGCCTCCTGGGTATAATGGTCAAGGGACTGTTGTTGTTATTTACCAAATCTGCACACCATCTTTCTATCCACTGAGATAGATCAAGATGGGTTAGTTTATCTGTAGCAGTAGAGAAGAGCCAGAGTCCAGGAGCACCTTCAAGACTAACAAAATTCGTGGCAGGGGAGGAGCGTTCGTGAGTCACGGCTCCCTGCTTCAGATACAGCTAGAAAGTGAGTCCATCTGTCCTATATATTGGAAAGTGGAGTGATTTCAGATGCCAAATAATACTAGCAGGCAAATTACAATAGGAGGTGTGATTGGATCAGGTGTGATATGCAGAGGAAGTAGCAGGCGAGGACAAATCAGTCTTGGTAATGAGACAGCAAGCCTAGGTCTCCATTCAGTCCCGGTGGATGCGTTGTCTTGAGCTTCATTATCAGAGGCTGCTGAACTGCAACTGATAAGGAAGCGTGAGACGATGCAACATCCTGGACTGAATTGAGATCTAGGTTTCCTGTCTCATTATCAATGCTGATTTCTCCACGCCTACTACCCCTCTGCGTATCACACCTAATCCAATCACACCTGCTATTGTCATTCACCTGCTACTGTCATTCGGCATCTGAAATCACTCCACTTTCCAATATATAAGGACAGATGGACTTCCATTCTAGCTGTATCTGAAGAAGTGAGCAGCGAGTCATGAAAGCTCCTACCTTGCCACATATTTTGTTAGTCTTTAAGGTGCTACTGGACTCTTTCTCATTTCTTGCCAGTTTGGTGTAGTGGTTAAGTGCGCGGACTCTAATCTGGGAGAACCGGGTTTGATTCCCCACTCCTCCACTTGCACCTGCTGGATGACCTTGGACAAGTCATACTTCTGATAAGAGCTGTCCTTGAAAAAGAGCAGTTTGTGTCAGAGCTCTCTCAGTCCCACCTGCCTCACAAGGGTGTCTGTTGTGGGGAGGGGAAGGGAAAGGAGTTTGAAGCCGCTCTGAGATTCCTTTGGGTAGTGAAGGGCGGGGGATAAATCCAATATCTTCTTCTTCTTCTGTCCACTGAAGGCCACCAAGGTTGGCCAAGAGTTTGAGTGAACAAGAGACAAAACAGAGGAGAGCATCAGAAGATTACCTTAGTGGTTGGATAGGTTCATATGGGCAGGGAGGTCAGCCAAGAAGAACATTCAACTGCCCACTCCCGGAAGCACGGAGCAGAGGTCAGCAGAAGGAGAGAGTTGGGTGCTATAAGCCCTGTCCCCTTCCAAGCTAAAGCTCTGGAGCTAGACAGGCCAAGACCAAGTATCAGCTCCGTCCTGCAGGGGACGATTTGTCGGCGTTGGATAACCCCCCACAGCTGGTGAAATCCAGGCAAAAATGCAGTTTTGTATACGTGTGTGTGTGTGTGTGTGTATATATAAAATTAACTCAAGTTTTATTAGCTGTTGAAACCTATTTGCCATAATAATAAGAAACAAATCTTAACAAAGAAGTACAGAAAATAAGCATGAAAAGATCTCAGTGGGGAATGTTTTCTTCCAGTCTTCTTCCAGTCATGATCTCTAGCCTTTGCAATTCCTCAAGGCTTATTTCGAGAACCAGATATAACTGGATTCAGAGAACAATGTAATTTTGCAACAACAACAACAAAATGCAGGAGCTGCTGAGGCTACGCTTTGCATGCATTCTCCACCAGCCAAATGGAATCCCAGAAATTACTGGAGCTGGAGTTAATCCAAAACTGTCTGCCCGGCTCACTGTACTAGCAACTATTATAGCATGCAAAAAGTGGGACCTGCGATACTCGCGCGCGGGGGGGGGAGTATTCCTAAAGGCTCTGCACTGAGGAGGAAGCAGCTGCAGGTAAGCCTCCCCCCCCCGGCACCGGCAGCGAGGCCTGAGCGCCTCCCAACTGCTGGACCCACCGCAGAGTTCCCAGAACGTTCTCTATGCATGTGCAGGGAACACTGTTTTACTTTTGGGGGAGATTTAACTGTCCCCCATATATTTTTTTAAACTTTTCAGATTTTTCTGCACACCTGGGGACTGCCCCAAGTGTGCAGGAAAATCTCTCTGCCCCCCCCCCAAGTGCCCCCGATGTGTGGATTTAGATATCCGCACAGAGGAGGCCTCTTGGCTATTAGTATACAGATAAATTAAGAGTTTCTGAACTGAGATTTCAGTAGGAAAATGGATCCACACCTTGCACTCAAGCATGAAAAAGTCTATGTATCCCATTTTCTATTTTCTTTTCTTTTTAACAGACTGAATGGTTTACATAAATAATTACATAAATAGTTAGTGATTTAAAAACAAAGCACAAACCAGTGTCCCGGGCAGTTCATGGGCTTAAGAGCAAACGTTTCCTTCTCGGACTCAAACGAGAACATGTTTTCACTGTAGTGTTGCCAGTGGCCGGAGACTTCCCAAAGTTTGCTATTGTAGATATTGGGAGAAAGCACTTCCGTGAAGTCACGCCGGTGATATTCCTCCTGCACAAGTGAAATCGACTCATGAGTGTGTGATACAAGGGGCGCTTTCACACTTAGCAACAATTGCTCTTGACAGGCTCAAAAATACTTCTCGCTCAAATGCAAAAGTGTACCCACTGCGAGCAGAAAAAGGTCGCTCAAATGCAAAAGTGTACCCACTGCAAGCAGAAAGAGGCCTGGGACCAGTGTTCCCTCTAAGCTGAGTGTGAGCTAGCTCAGTTTTTTAACCTCCAGCTCACAGATTTTTGTCCCAGCTCAGGAAGGACGGCTCCAGAGCAAACTAACTGATGCAGTAGCCAAATCGCTCGCTCATAACTTCAATGCCAGTAGCTCACGAAGTAGAATTTTTGCTCACAAGACTCCACAGCTTAGAGGGAACACAGACCACCACCTTCCTAGAACAGACTAACAATGCAATCCTAGAACAAAGCTTGAGTCCAGGGGCACCTTTAAGATCAACAAAGTTTTATTCAAGACGTGAGCTTTTGTGTGCAAAACACACTTCCTCAGACACACTGAAAAGGAAGTTATTGATGCATAAGGTCTAACACTCACTTTAATTACTTGTATTTATTAACTTCTATGACCAAAGGTCTTAAGCCTACCTGAGGGACCGCCTTTCCCCGTATGTTCCCCCAAGAGCACTATGGTCTGGGGCCCAAAACCAAGTTTACAGTCGAAGTAATCAAGTCTAAGAGACCTAAAATGTTAAAACAGGAGTAATTAGTTAAACTATCATTCATTTAAATATCCATTTAAATCATAATAACTGGGTGCATGCCAAATTCTGTTAAGTTGGGTCAAGCTTTTTTGTTGCTTTACAGACAAAACTATCATTAAAAATTTAGTGACGGAATAAGTGGTTTCAGGATTAGTATCTGCCAACAGATAGGGGACCACTCAGAGTTCAGTAGGTAATTGGTGTTTGGTAAGAACTGGAGTGATCCAAATCGATCTAGGAGTCAACCACTGATGATAATAGAAGATGGCCAAGGGTTTCCACAGCTCCAGTCGCACAGTTGTATAAGCGATCCGAGCACGGGACTTTAGAAAAGCAACCTGTTAACTCAGCAGTGGGAAAAGACTTACGCCTAGCAAGAGTGAAAACACGTCTATAACTAGGTAGTTTTAGGGATCTAGTATATGGAGGAATACTCACTTTAATAAAACTGATGAGCGTACTGTAAATAAAGGCACCTCTGGGAAGGAAGAAACAGCTTCCGGGACTGAGATCATGAAAGAAAAAGAGTTCTTGTTCCTGGATTGAAAGAAATTGGGAATTAAAAGAAGGAAACGTTGAGTCGGCGATTCTTGTTTTGCACAGTCACGTCACACATGCATCAAAATTCACCTGCAGCCGGTTTTCCTATAAAGGACTCCAGCAGGGATGGAGACAGGCGCCCTTGTGTTGCCCTGCTACTATTTTCCCCACGATGCTCCCTGAAATAGCAGTCGTGCTCAGAGGCAAGTGTGCAGAGAGAATTATAGAATCATAGAGAGTTGGAAGGGACCTCCAGGGTCATCTAGTCCAACCCCCTGCACGAGGCAGGAAATTCACAAATACCTCCCCCTCCACACACACCCCGAGTGTCCAGAAGACAGCAAAAAACCCTCCCGGATGTCCGGCCAAACTGGCCTGGAGAAAAATTGCTGCTTGAATCCAAAGTGGAGATCAGCATTTCTCTGGGCGT
>NW_015167227.1:42166-45421 GCF_001447785.1 Gekko japonicus
GGAAGGCAATGGCAAACTGCCTCTGCTTCTCCCTTGCCTTAAAAGCCCCTCGCTGGGGTCGCCATAAGTCTTGGGAGACCACCAAGGAAGGCTCTGCAGAGGAAGGCAGTGGCCCACCACCTCTGCTTCTCACTGGCCTTGAAAGCCCCTTGCTGGGGTTGCCATAAGTCTTGGAAGGGAGACCACCAAGGAAGGCTCTGCAGAGGAAGGCAATGGCCAACCACCTTCGCTTCTCCCTTGCTTTGAAAGCCCCTTGCTGGGATTGCCATAGGTCTTGGGTGGGAGACCACCAAGGAAGGCTCTGCAGAGGAAGGCAATGGCCAACCACCTCCGCTTCTCCGTTGCCTTGAAAGCCCCTTGCTGGGGTCGCCATAAGTCTTGGATGGGGGACCACCAAGGAAGGCTCTGCAGAGGAAGGCCATGGCCCACCACCTCTGCTTCTCACTGGCCTTGAAAGCCCCTTGCTGGGGTTGCCATAAGTCTTGGAAGGGAGACCACCAAGGAAGGCTCTGCAGAGGAAGGCAGTGGCCAACCACCTCCACTTCTCACTGGCCTTGAAAGCCCCTTGCTGGGGTTGCCATAAGTCTTGGAAGGGAGACCACCAAGGAAGGCTCTGCAGAGGAAGGCGATGGCCAACCGCCTCTGCTTCTCCCTTGCCTTGAAAGCCCCTTGCTGGGGTCGCCATAAGTTGGAAGCTAAGCAGGGTCGGTACTGGCACAGCAGAAAGGTTAAGAGCATGAGCTGGAAGCCTCCAGTTTATATCTCAGCCGTTCATCTCTAATACACAGAGGAAAACAACCGCCTCTGCCATGAATTCACAAAATAGACCCAGGTGTGCCCCTTTCTTGCCTGGAAACTCAGCAACCAATTCTGATTCACACGCAGAACATGTAGAATTCCCACCTTGCCGATTTTCCTGTGGTCTCTGTTTTTGGCTTCCTCCTGGAACTTCTCCCACTCCTTCATCATTTTGTTGTCCGGGAACGATATCCCATAAACCCTCTGCAGCGTTTCCATGTCGGCTTTCCCCTCCCAATACGTGGAAGAATTCTAGTGTCGGAAACATTTTTAACTTTAAAAGCATTCCATGATGGAGCACGCTGAATATACGTCCCCCAGAGCCGAAATCCAAACGCAGGACATCTTAACAGCTTTAAAACTTAATCAAGAGATGACTCTGCCCTTGAAACCCCTAATTTTTAAAAAGGCCCCTTTACCTTAATGATCTTCAAGGCCTTAATTTTTCCGGTATGCCTCACATGAGGGCCTCTGCACAAATCAATCAACGGGCCGCACCTACCAAAGACAGATCAGAAGACAGTATACAAGAGATAAGAGAGAGAAGAGATTGGATTTATACCCCGCCCTTCACTACCCGAAGGAGTCTCAGAGCGGCTTACAAACTCCTTTCCCTTCCCCTCCCCACAACAGACACCCTGTGAGGTAGGTGGGGCTGAGAGAGCTCTGACAGAAACTGCTCTTTTTTTCAAGAACAGCTCTTATCAGAACGGTGGCTTGCCCAAGGTCATCCAGCCAGATGCAAGTGGAGGAGTGGGGAATCAAACCCAGTTCTCCCAGATTAGAGTCCGCGCAGGTTAGAGTCCCGGTTAGTCATTTCTTTGAATGTATTGTTCCTTGATGAAAATGTAAAACTATCCATTTCCTCTTCCCAATTATCAACGTACCACTGTCAGGTAGCCGTGTCATAAGTCTGGAATGTGGAGGGGTGCCCTCCCGTTTTCTGTCTCAGCTCTCCCTGGCTCACCAACTGTTTGCTGTCTTATGCTTGACCTTGTAGATGCTACAGCTGCAGTTTTACTCAGCTGGGAAAGTTAACGGCTTTCTGCTTTGCCTGCTTGCTGTGCCCGCGTGTGCAAGATGTATCCATTGGCTTATGCTTACCGGGGGGGGGGGAGGTTTGATTCTAGTATAAGTCAGAGGCCCTTGTATAGGCAGCCATTCCTGACACAAGCTGTACACGTGTCTCTAGTACTGGATTTACCAATAAAATGTTATCTTCTTATGAAGCCCTGTGTTGTGTAACCTCGCTAAGGACCCTGACAAAGTGTCATGAATGGTCGCCTATACAAGGGCCTCTGACTTATTTGAAATACGTCACAGATGTATGTGGGCAGGACACAAAAAATGAGGTAGGCATGCATTTACCTGTACACGGTTGTCGTCGGTGTGTCAACTTTCTCATTCAGGATTCGACATTTAAACGGGTTATACTATGTAAGAAGACAGAGGGTAAAAAACGTAGGTTTGGTGTAAAGGAGGAATCAAAAGCTTGAATTATTTCTTTGTTAAACCTGACTGTGTGGCTCTTTCAGAATTTTCTTTTTTGTGTGTTAAGAAGAAATTGGATCTATACCCCGCCCTTCACTACCCGAAGGAGTCTCAGAGCAGCTTCCGATCTCCTTTCCCTCCCTCTCAACAGACACCCTGTGAGGTCACGCCAGCCGCTGCAAGTGGAGGAGTGGGGAACACGGTTCTCCCAGATTACAGTCCATGCTTCTAACCACTAAAGAAGAAGAAGAAATTAGATTTATACCCTGCCTCTCAATGGACACCCTGTGAGGTAGGTGAGGCTGAGAGAGCTCTTTCAAGGACTGCTCCTGAGAACAGCTCTGAAAGAACTTGTGACTGACCCAAGGTCACACCAGCAGCTGCATGTGGAGGAGTGGGGAATCAACCCCGGTTCTCCCAGAGTAGAGTCCGCGCTCTTAACCACTACCCCAAAACTACACCAAAGAAGTTTGCATGCATGGTGTCAAAACAGAAGAGCCGAGGGAGTGTGAGGCTTCTGTTTTCAAAGCTCACCACCATTTTTGCACTAGGTGATTTCCAGCAAAGCCAAAGAATTACCTTAAACATGTCTAGCAGGACCTCCTTGCGGATTTCTAGCCTTTCAAAGGGCTGCTTCTCTTTTATGATGCTTTTGCAAAGGTTCTCCAGTGTTGGGAACTCAGTACTCGATACTCCTCTAGAGCCAATAAAAGAGCCAAAGATCATCAATCAAGTTACATATAGAAGAACTAATATAGGTTGACTTCAGAAGCAAAGAGAAAATTACATTTTTAAATATTTGTGTGTTGCAGCTTGATAACGTATTTGCTACTGCAGATGTTATGATAAATTGTAAGTTTAACTCCTAAAAAAGAACATGTGCTTAACCACCAAATCTTTCCTTTCGAAGAAGAAATTAGATTTATACCCTGCCTCTCAACGGACACCCTGTGAGGTAGGTGAGGC
>NW_015167228.1:0-6790 GCF_001447785.1 Gekko japonicus
ACAGTAGCCCCTGTAAGAAGAGCTCTGCATGCTCTTCGGGGATCGGCTACATTAGGGGTGTGACGCCTAATATGCAAAGGAGTTCCTGCTACAAAAAGACCCCTAATAAGCATCATTGTAACATGCAGGATATTTGGGGTTGCATCCTGGAGACCATTCCACACACAGTGGTGCTTTCTCGTGGCACGAGGAGTGACCGTGCATTTCTTTGCATTTTTGTTTCGGCATTTTATTAATGTTACATGCATATAATTGGCTAGTGATATTCATCTGGGACAGATGAGAATAGCTAACAGCAAGAGATCATTACCACACATGCCTTTAAGAAGAATCAAATTGCAGCTAATGTGAACCGTGAAAGTATCCTTGGCGCGTTTGGAAGCTTTCTGTGGCCATAGAAACCTTGTTCCTGCTAACCAAAGAGAAAGATGCCAAACACCAAGCATGGATGAAACTAAGTTGATTGATGCTGGGAAGTGCCTCCAAGTCCTAGCAGACTTATGGTGGCCTTATAGGGTTTTCAAGACAAGAGATATATCGAGATGACCTGCCTCTGCATAGCAACCCTGGACTTCCTTGGTGGTCTCTCATCCAAGTACTCACCAGGTACTCACCATATAAGATTTTGCGTGGGATAGAGCAGGTGGACAAAGAAGTACTTTTCTCCCTTTCTCACAATACAAGAACTCGTGGACACTCCATGAAATTGCTGAGTGGTCGGGTTAGAACAAATAAAAGGAAGTCCTTCTTCACCCAAAGAGTGATGAACACATGGAATTCACTGCCACAGGAGCTGGTGGCAGGCTACAAGCATGGACGGATTCAAGAGGAAATTGGATCAACATCTGGAGCAGAGGGCCATCAGTGGCTATCAGCCACAAGGTATAGGTAGGAACTCTCGGTCTGGGGCAAGGGATGCTGTGTATTCTTGGTGTTGGGGGGGTGCAACAGTGGGAGGGCTTCTAGTGTCCTGGCCCCACTGCTGGACCTCCTGTTATTTCTGGCCACTGTGTGACAGAGAGTTTGACTCGCTGGGCCATTGTCCTGATCCCACAATAGCGCCTGATCCAACATGGGCTTCTCTTCTGTTCTTATGTTCTCTTAGGACAGATACTGCTTAACTTCCAAGGATGGATAAGATCAGAGTACCCTGGGCCATCCAGGTCATAATCCTGTTTCCACTAAATAAGTATTTCCCTTGACTTTAGCACAGGCTCCCTAACAGGTAAGCTAAGCAGGCAGATGGCAGAGCATCTGTCTGGCACGCAAAAGGTCCCAGCTTCAATCCCCAGCTCCTCCAGTTAAAAGGACCAGGCAGTAGGTGATGTGAACGACTTCTGCCTGAGGTCCTGGAGAGCTGCAGCCAGTCTGAGTAGACAATGCTGATTCTGATGGATTAATGGTCTGATTCAATATAAGGCAGCTTCATGTGTGTTCATGCATTGGTTCATAGAAGTTAAACCACCAAGGAAGACTCTGCAGAGGAAGGCAATGACAAACCACCTCTGCTTCTCACTTGCCTTGAAAGCCCCTTGCTGGGGTTATCCTATGTCTTGGATGGGAGACCACCAAGGAAGACTCTGCAGAGGAAGGCAATGACAAACCACCTCTGCTTCTCACTTGCCTTGAAAGCCCCTTGCTGGGGTTATCCTATGTCTTGGATGGGAGACCACCAAGGAAGACTCTGCAGAGGAAGGCAATGACAAACCACCTCTGCTTCTCACTTGCCTTGAAAGCCCCTTGCTGGGGTTATCCTAAGTCTTGGATGGAAGACCACCAAGGAAGACTCTGCAGAGGAAGGCAATGGCAAACCACCTCTGCTTCTCACTTGCCTTGAAAGCCCGTTACTGGAATTACCATAAGTCTTGGATGGGAGACCACCAAGGAAGGCTCTGCAAAGGAAGGCAATGGCCAAGTACCTCTGCTTCTCGCTTGCCTTGAAAGACCCTTGCTGGGGTTACCATAAGTCTTGGATGGGAGACCCCCAAAGAAAGACTCTGCAGAGGAAAGCAATGGCCAACCACCTCTGCTTCTGCCTTGCCTTTTAAACCAAGGAAGACTCTGCAAAGGAAGGCAGCAGAAACCCACCTCTGCTTCTCCCTTGCCTTGAAAGCCCCTTACTGGGGAGAGCTAAGCAGGGCCAGTACTTAGATAGGAGACCTCCAAGGAAGACTCTGCAGAGGAAGGCAATGGCAAACCACCTCTGCTTCTCACTTGCCTTGAAAGCCCGTTACTGGAATTACCATAAGTCTTGGATGGGAGACCCCCAAAGAAAGACTCTGCAGAGGAAAGCAATGGCCAACCACCTCTGCTTCCCAATTGCCTTCCAGGCCCCTCACTGGGATCACCATAAATCTTGGATGGGAGACCACTAAGGAAGACTCTGCAGAGGAAGGCAACGGAAAACCACTTCTTCCTCTCCCATGCCTCGAAAACCCCTTGCAGGAGTTGCCATAAGCCAGTTGCAACTTGACGGCACTTTGAACACACACACAATGGAGTACCTTGGTAATTATAAAGCCGCCCCGCCTCACACTTTGTGGGTTTCAGGCAATGGCAGAGTGACATTCACCGAGGAATTGCAGAAGTCTGACGTGGCTGCTCCGGAGGGGGAGCCAAGCATAGACAGCTTTACAATAACAGCAGCAGACACCAAATCAATACCAGCTGCATTAGAAGAGATCATTAAAGGGCTGTTTGTAGCCAGGGGAGGGAGGAAAGCCTATTTGGGGGAGGGGGAAGGGGTTCTTTCCCGCTTTACTGACAGGCCGCGTAGGCCTGACAACTGAGTCGGGAGAGCTGATGTCAGAGCGGGTCTCTCAGGCCACTGGATATTTTGGGAATGTGTTTTATGAGCCATCAAAGCGACAAGCACCAGGCACTAAAAGGGCTTTCTAAATAAGAAGATGTAAAAGTTTCCGGAGAGAAGAGGGAATAAAACAAGGGATGATAAAAAAAACTAGAGGAAGATGAGCGGCAACAGGGAGTATGTTCTTGGGTAGGGGGCCATCAAGACGAAAAGAAACCAAAGAGGAAGAGTAACGTTCGTGGCTGAGGTCGGGCATCCCCAAAGGTATGTTGACCCCTTTACACTGAGGATTTAATTTATTTATTTTGGGGGCCCCCCGAAGGGGTATTTTTTTATTTTTGCATTTTCTACACACTACGTACTACATATGTGGAATGGGGAAAGGAATACTAATGCCCTACCACTATTACTATGGAAAATGGGTCAGGGAATTCTAGATACATATAATCTACTGGATACTGGGGAAGGAAAAACTACGATTCTATTCTAAATCTCCTACTGGATATGGGGAAGGGATAAAGACTCTGGGTGATTTCCCACAAGCGCTGCTCCGCGCTCACTCCTCCCTTTTGCCCCGATGGTACATGTCAATTTCACACAAGCTGCTGTGCGGCCGCATTTTGCCCCGCAGCTTTGTGCGATTTTCCCCGCGTCTACTCAATCCTCAAAAAACAAGATTGAGTAGACGCAGGGAAAATCGCACGAAGCTGCGGGGCAAAATGGGGTCGCGCAGCAGCTTGTGTGAAACTGACATGTACCATCAGGCCAAAGAGAAGAGGCTGCGCGGAATAGCGGTTGTGGGAAATCACCGTAATACAAATCACGATCTGAAGAGCTTAAAAATAGATCTTTTTAACCTATTAGTATTAGTATCCTGCCAACCTAGCAGTTTGAAAGCAAGAAATTGCAAGTAGATAAATAGGTACCACTTTGGTGGGAAGGTAACAGCGTTCCGTGCGCCTTGGTGTTTAGTCATGCCGGCCACATGACCACGGAAACGTCTTCAGACAGCGCTGGCTCTTCGGCTTTGAAACGGAGATGAGCACCGCAACCCTAGAGTCGGATTTGACTGGCTTTCGAGCAGGGGAACCTTTACCTTTTATTAGTTATACAGAGATTAGTTTGATTATAAAAAGTATAAAGTTATTAGCTTAACACAATTACTGCCCTTAGCACTCTAGTTTTAGAGTCTTTTCTTCTTAGATGTCTTCATTTTCTGCAGTTTGGGAGCGGCCGTTCCTTTCTCCAATTCAGATGATTCTGATGATGAGGAGATTTGGCTTGTTGAGTCCTGTGAGTAGGGCCCCTCTTCCTCTTCTTCTTCTTCCTCCACATCCATTTTTAGATTCTTTTCCTTCTGGTTCTTTTTTACATTAAACATTTGATCCATAAATCTTTCCACTTTTGGAACAGAGTCAATTTTATATTTTTTTCCTTGGTAATTGAAACTCAACCCTTCCGGGAATAGCCATCTGTACAATATTCCCTTTTTTTGAGAGAGCAGTTAAAAGCACCAGGACTCTTACAAAGGTTGGATCCTGAGACATTAGTGAGGGCTTCAGCGTGCTTTCACCTGATGTAAGGATGCAATGAGCTCCTCCCCAAGGCAAGAGACTATTCTGCCATCAAGAGAAGACTCGGTTGGCCTGAAGAAACTGCTACTGCTAGCACGGATCCATACGTTTCAGACAGCCTGAATATATTTATACTTATGTATTTGTTTATTGTTTATATTTATATCCCGCCTTTCCAGATATCTGGCTCAAGGTGGCTAACAACATTAAAATGGCATAAACAACCAAGTTAAAACAATTAATACATACCATACCAGTTAAAACAACACCAGTTGCAATTAACCCAACAGAAATGGTGGTAATCCAAATCCCATCCAATGATAGGGGTAGCGTCCAGCGGAATCTCAGGCCCAAGGGTGTTCTAAAATTTCAGACCAGAAGATGTTCTAGGGCACACTCATCAGTGGCAGCCTCTAATCGAAAGCCTGGTGGAAGAGCTCCGTCTTACAGGCCCTGTACAGAGTTTAGGGTTGCCAGGTCTGGGTTGGAAAAATACCTGGAGACTTTGGGGGTGGAGGGGAGGGGCCTCAGCATTGTACAGTGCCATAAAGTACACCCTTCCAAGCAGCCATATTCTCCAGGGGAGCTGATCTCTGTCAGCTGGAGATCAGTTGTAAAAGCGGGAGATCTCCAGGCCCCACCTGGAGGCTGGCATCCTTGAGTTGGTGTTAATGGCACAGATTTTTGGCAATCTTATATGTCTTTTTCTGACCAGGAAAAAAAAACACACATTCTTTGTCTAAGGTGCAGTCCGTGGAGATAGTTTCAGAGGAAAGCCATGCTGGTTTGCAGTAATTAATAATAACAATGATCAACACTGGGAGCGGTGGCGCAGGCAGGAGCCTGCAGGTAATCCATCTATGAACAGCCTTAAGGCTGTTCGAGTCCCACCACGGCCGGGGTGAGCTCCCGGCCCCCGTCCTAGCTCCCGCCTACCCAGCGGTTCGAAAGCCTAGCAAGTATATAAATGGGTACCTGTCTTAGGTGCAGGGGGGCACCCGTCTTCCGGTGTTGTGGCGACGATGAGGAGTGGAGCAGTGGTGCCGGCAGCGGCAATGACAGTGACGGCGGCAGAGCGATCCGATGAAAGGACATGGCGGCGATTTCACACCAAGCAGCAATCGTTCCAGGCGGGGATTGGCCCTGAGACGCGACAACACGGCGACGCTGCTTGGCCAGAGCCAATTGGACAGAGGCCAGTGCAGGAAGTCGTCGCACAGTGGCAGACTATGGGAGCTTCCCCAGAAGGAGCCGCTGCGGAGCCCGCCGAGACAAGCTTCCACCATAAGGAAAAGAATACACACGTCGGCGGGGTGACCGGGAGGCACTCACCTCCCCATATATATACATTGTATGTGGCCCTAGTTAGGAAATGTAAAATGCTTGTAAACCGCTCAGAGCGGTATAGAAATTGAAAGAATAAATAAATAAATATGGCATTGCGTGTAGACTAGCCGGGAGATCCTAAGGTTGTCTGGCAGCCTGAAGTTCTAGTTCTTTTAGTGTTATGCAACACTAGGTGGTGGGCTAGATTTGTTTTTAGGGCAAGAGACATTTCAGAGGTGGTTTGCCATTGCCTGCCTCTGCGTTGCGGCCCTGGTATTCCTTGGAGGTGTCAGATCCCCAGTTAAAACCCTCTCCACAACATTTATTAGAGATATGCTTACTGTAGGAACTGGATCTTTGTCAGGACTGAAGAAAGTGTGTGAAATTCAGAGGTCATAGGTAAAACCCGATACACCCCATGCATACATCAGCACTTAGCCCCTAAGGTTACTATGACAACCCTGATAGATTTATGGTGTCTTATCTATTCCATTACAATAATAATGATGAAAAATTGCTGTGAGTTCACAAATCACAATGAATAGACAATAATAACTAGTACAGAATTGACGCTTGATGATGTTTATAATTTCTATGTTTTCAGAACACAGGACGTCAAATACGGAAGGTGAGCGATACGAACATCTCGAGTGGTTGTTCGTTTCGAGACAACTCTTTTTCAACCAAATTCAGTTCTCTGGTTGTCTTATTGTGTTTAGCTCCGCTCCTGTGCACTCCCGAAGGAAATGACCCCTGATTCCTATCACCTCTCAGTCATCCCCTCTCCAGGCTAAACATCCCCAGCTCCTTCTGCCTTTCCTCATAGGACTTTGTTGACTACCCGCATCCTTTGTTTCCTGCAGGAATCCCGGGTAGGCCAGGTGTGCTGGACAACACACCCTACCAGGTTTACGGGCAAGAGACTCGCGGCACGTTGGGGGTCCGGCGTGTCCTTCCTCCCACTTCCCCCCTCCACTGAACGTGCCACCGAGTGTCCTCCCTCCCCACTCCACCCCCTCCAGCCACGTTGCACTGCCATGACGACGAGAGGAAGCGACCCCCCCCCCCCAAACGGCCCAAC
>NW_015167228.1:7456-35357 GCF_001447785.1 Gekko japonicus
AGAAGGAGCCGGGGCGGAGCCTGCCGAGACAAGCTTCCACCATAAGGAAAAGAACACACACGCCGGCGGGGTGCCTGGTAGGCACTCACCTCCCCATATATATACATTGTATGTGGCCCTAGTTAGGAAATGTAAAATGCTTGTAAACCGCTCAGAGCGGTATAGAAATTGAAAGAATAAATAAATAAATATGGCATTGCGTGTAGACTAGCCGGGAGATCCTAAGGTTGTCTGGCAGCCTGAAGTTCTAGTTCTTTTAGTGTTATGCAACACTAGGTGGTGGGCTAGATTTGTTTTTAGGGCAAGAGACATTTCAGAGGTGGTTTGCCATTGCCTGCCTCTGCGTTGCGGCCCTGGTATTCCTTGGAGGTGTCAGATCCCCAGTTAAAACCCTCTCCACAACATTTATTAGAGATATGCTTACTGTAGGAACTGGATCTTTGTCAGGACTGAAGAAAGTGTGTGAAATTCAGAGGTCATAGGTAAAACCCGATACACCCCATGCATACATCAGCACTTAGCCCCTAAGGTTACTATGACAACCCTGATAGATTTACGGTGTCTTATCTATTCCAGCCTGGCAAAAGAATCTCCAAGGCCAAGTCCCATGAGAACAGGCTGAGGGGTGCAAGTTGAGAAATGGTTATGACTACTACAGGCAAGCACTCAGCCCACACACTCTCCCCCCTCAGGAATCCCCTCCCCCTTAGTACATGGCAAGGTAAGCAGTGAAGCAAAACAAAGGCCCCGGAGGATTTGCCGTGCTAAAGGCATGAATGTCAGGTGGATTTTCGTGGCGCGATCACACTGCAACATCTGGGAAGCGTAGCGCACCCTTGGCCAACCCGTGGCGTCCCGCCGAAGATGTACAGTAAAAAAGTACCATGGAAAGTGCACTAGTATCCAGGAAACGCGGGGCAGGGGTGGGCGTCTGATCATGGGAGCGCTAGGATCTCGTGGCATCCGGCACTCATCCAGGTCCCACTGCAAACCGGATGTTTTTCGTAAGCGCATGCGCACAAACACGTAACTGAAAGCAGTGCTGCTTCGCGGAACTGCGCATGTGCACAAACGTGAAATGCTTGCCGCACTGCTTCTTTGCCACGCTCCAGCATCGTCGTGTGATCACCAGCTAACAGCCGAAGCGCGGAGACTCGGGGGACCGTGTGATCAGGCTACCGCGCTTTATTTTGCTCCGGGGCAAACAGCCACACCTCCCCTCCCCTGTTATCTGGCCCGTGTGACTGGGGCCAAAGAGAAGCAAAACTGAACCCTTGACAGGAGGTCACCCTTCCAAATACTAGCAAAGGCTGACCCTGCTTAGCTTCCGAGATCTGACGGGATCGGGCCAGCCTGGGCTATCCAGGTCAGGGCGCTGGTCTGCAGCAGATCAACTACATTCAAGAGACTCTACGGTGCTGCTGGACTTGAATCTATCCGCGGAGCTGAGTTCCACAGTTTTGGTGCCACAACCGAGAAGGTCCCTTTTCATGGGTCTACCTATCTAACCTCAGATGGTGGAGGCACCTGAAGCCAGGCCTCTGAAGATTGCCAGATTGATCCAGTAGACTCACATGGGGCCTACTTTGCAGATAAGCATTCCAGACATGCCATGTCACGTTTTGTCAAGATGAAAATATCCCAAGTGATAAAAAGGGCAGTATCGGAGATCATCTCTGGCCCCAGCTCCTGCCGACCTTGCAGTTTGAAAGCAAGAAATTGCAAGCAGAGAAATAGGTACCGCTTCGGTGGGAAGGCAACAGCGTTCCGTGCGCCTTGGTGTCTAGTCATGCCGGCCACGTGACCATGGAGACTTCTTCAGACAGCGCTGGCTCTTGGGCTTGGAAGCGGAGATGAGCACCGCCCCCTAGAATTGAATTTGAGTGCCTTTCGAGGAAGGGAAACCTTTGCCTTTACTATCGAAGATCACCACGAGCCATGGTAGAAGACGATCAAGCAGCACTTCTCTCACCACATTCTATGCTCACGCCTCCCACTCCACCAGCCGCACCCTCTACTGAAGAACCCGGGAAGACAAAGGAAGTCCAACAGCATTCTCCCACAGCTCTCACTTGCGTTCCAGTTTCTTGCCTTCCTCCTGGATTCATTATTAAAGGGGCAGATTGCCAATCCAATTAAAGCCTTGGCTTCCCACGACAGCCTTGTTATTTCACCAAGGGCCGGCCTGCCAGAGTAATCACACTGCCGGCCACTCTCGTTATAAAAAAAACCCCATAATTTCACCAACGGGCCTCCTTCGCTGCAAGGTGAAGATGGAAATGGCCCAAGGCCACGTCCGGCTTTGTCTACGGTGTTTGGGGAGAGGTCGACAAGGTCGCAGCATGTCAGGATAACAGTACTTAAGGAAGGTCACAATTGTGCAATGTGGTCTCATCCGTGAGGCTGTGTTTCACTGAAGCAGAACTTTATGGTCCATCCGGATCAGAATTGTCTACTCTGACTGGCAGCAGCTCTCTAGAACAGAGGTGTCGAACTCATTTGTGATGAGGGCCGGATCTGACATAAGTGAGACCTTGTTGGGCCGGGCCACGTGTGTCATAAAAGGTAACGCCAGGTAGCGGAGACATAAACTTTATAAAGGACACCAAACAGGAAATCCCTGTTCTGCGCACACGCAGAAATTTTAGTTCTGCAGATGGCTGCCGGTGCGCATGCCCAAACACACACAGAGAAAAACAACACTGACACACGCTCCCACATGTGGACGGCGGGGAGTGATGTGGCTGCGCAGCGATCCGGAGCAAGGAGGTGAGTGTGATCGCGATTCTCCAGGTTTAAAAAAACTGCATCTGGGCCAGAGCAGTTTAACCCGCTCCCAGCACGCCGTCTGACCGCACCCATTGGTGCGTCATGTCCTTGGTGCGCAAATAGATTCAGAGGGTAGCCATGTTGGTCTGTGGTAGAACAGTGAAATCTGAGTCCAGCCACTCGGCACAAATCCAATAGTTTGCAAAGACAGGCCAGCAGCGATATTTCGTCTTCAGCCACAGCCAACAGCTAGCATGCAGTGGAATTTAGCATCTGTCTGCATTTGGCAAATGGTGTGCTGTTGTGGTTAATATTTGACATTTGACAACTTAATGAGATTCAATAAATGATACCTGCCAAATTCATTATACTCAAGTGATGGCAACGAACTGGAAGCGGCAACCCCAGGCGCGTTTATTTGGCAGCAAGTCCCAAAATGAGGAGGGAAGGCAGCACGGTGTACCCTGGTTCCATCAGATCTCAGAAGCTAAGCAAGGTCGGTACTTGGAAGGGAGACCCCCAAGGAAGACATTGCAGAGGAAGGCAATGGCCAACCACCTCTGCTTCTCCCTTGCCTTGAAAGCCCCTTGCTGGGGCTGCCATACGTCTTGGATGAGAGACCACCAAGGATGACTCTGCAGAGGAAGGCAGTGGAAAACCACCTCTGCTTCTCACTTCTCTTGAAAGCCCCTTGCTGGGGTCACCAGAAGTCTTGGATGGGAGACCACCAAGGATGACTCTGCAGAGGAAAGCAATGGCCAACCACCTCTGCTTCTCCCTTGCCTTGAAAGCCCCTTGCTGGGGCTGCCATAAGTCTTGGATGGGAGACCACCAAGGATGACTCTGAAGAGGAAGGCATTGGCAAACCACCTCTGTTCTCCCTTGCCTTGAAAGCTTCTTGCTGGAGTCACCATATGTCTTGGATGGGAGACCTCCAAGGAAGACTCTGCAGAGGAAAGCAATGGCAAATCACCTCTGCTTCTCCCTTGCCTTGAAAGCCCCTTTGTTTGTGTTGCCATAAGTCAGCTGCAACTTGACAGCACATTTAGGGGTTGGAGGGGAAGGGAAGGCAGCAGCGCGTAGCCCAATTTTGTCAGATCTGGGAAGGTAAGAAGGGTCGGCACTTGGAAGGGAGACTGCCAAGGAAGACACTGCAGAAGAAGGCAATGGCAAACCACTTCTGCTTCTCACTAGCTTTGAAATCCCTTTGCTTGGGCTGCCATAAGTCTTGGATGGGGGACCACCAAGGAAGACCCTGCAGAGGAAGGCAATGGCCAACCACCTCTGTGGGAGAAGGTTAACCACTGATCTCGACTAAAGACGATCTCGATGGACATCTCAACTGAACCATTTTTGTTTCGATTTTACTATCGCTGGACTAATCCTTGATTGTTGTGTGTGTGTGTGCATGTGTTATGTGTGTGTGAGTGCTGTCAAGTTGCAGCCAAATTATGGTGACCCCATCGGGTTTGAAAAGTAAGAGACATTCAGAGGTGGTTTGCCATTGTCTGCCTCCGTGTAGCAATTCTGGACTTCTCTAAGAATATAAGAACATAAGAGAAGCCAGTGTTGGACCAGGCCAATGGCCCATCCAGTCCAATAGTCGGTCACACAGTGGCCAAAAATACCAGGTGCCATCAGGAGGTCCAGCAGTGGGGCCAGGACACCAGAAGCCCTCCCACTGTTGCCCCCCCAAGCAGCAAGAAGACAGAGCATCACTTGCCCCAGACTGAGAGTACCTAATAGCCACTAATGGACCTCTGCTCCATATGTTTATCTAATTCCCTTTTGAAGCTGTCCGTGCTTGTATCTGCCGCCACCTCCTGTGGCAGTGAATTCCATGTGTTAATCACTCTTTGGGTGAAGAAGTACTTCCTTTTATCTGTTCTAACCCGACTGCTCAGCAATTTCCTTGAGTGCCCACGAGTTCTTCTATTGTTAGAAAGGGAGAAAAGTACCTCTTTCTCGACCTGTCCTGTCCCATGCATAATCTTGTAAACCTCCATCATGTCACCTCTCAGTCGTTGTTTCTCCAAGCTAAAGAGCCCCAAGCCCGTCAACCTTTCTTCATAGGGAAAGTGTTCCAGCCCTTTTATCATTCTAGTTGCCCTTTTCTGCACTTTTTCCAACGCTGTCCTTTTTGAGATGTGGTGACCAGAACTGTACGCAGTACTCCAAATGAGGTCGTACCATTGAAATGAATGTTGAAGACAAAATTGGCTGGTACCTTGGGGGAGACACATGGGCCGATTTCACACAAGAGCTGCGTCGTGGTTGCGCCTCCCTTTTCCCCGCTTCTATCAGTCAATTTCCCACTCGAAGCCGGATGGCTGCATTTGGACCCGCGGCTTCGCCCAATTTCCCCCACAGTTTTGTGATCCTCAAAAAACAGGATCAGAAAACCGCGGGGGAAATCAGGCCATATGGCCGTGCGGCTTCGAGTGGGAAATTGACCAATAGAAGTGGGGCAAAAGGAGGTTTGTTAGCCAATGTAATAACTTTCATTTCAATTTGGATGCCATTAATTATACAATTTGACGAAATATTTTTTTTATAATTTCATTTTACTTTTTAATTTAGAATAAGTTGTGGTGGTGATATGGCGAATGTTGAAGACAAAATTGGCTGGTACCTTGGGGGAGACACATGGGCCGATTTCACACAAGAGCTGCGCCGTGGTTGCGCCTCCCTTTGTCCTGCTTCTATCAGTCAATTTCCACTCGAAGCCGGGTGGCTGCATTTTGACCTTCAGGAAACAACATCTGGTGTAATTATATGTGTACTAGAATTCTGTAACAGGTCTTTGAATGTGTGTCTAGAATATATAGATAATAGTGACCACTGAGGAAGGCCCTTAGGGGCCGAAACGCGTTTGGTCTTCAGTTGTAAAGTTTTTACCCATCATTTGTATGTATAGTGGACAAGCTTTTACAGTCTGATCTTAGACGAAGCAATTTTTAATCAGGAAAGTTTTAACGCGTGTACACCTTAATAAATATCTGTACTTTTTCATATATATGGTTTAGCTTAGCCCTATTTGGTTCATAGCTTTAAATGAGACTCCAACCTCTGCCAGACAGATATGTTTTTTTCAGTGCCTATGTGTTTCCCTAAACCTCTGCTCCAGCTCTTCCTGAATTGCTAGCAGGGAGTTTCAGGCTTGTCTTCTTTCCGACACCTTCCTCTATTTCTCCGGTCCTGAAAGTGGGAGGTCTTACACATTGTCCAGTTGACACACTTCTAGTCACTGTAATGGATTGCCACAGTTCCCCCCCCCCTCCGTGCAACACCTTCCGAGCAATCTGGGGTGATGGATGTGCTGTCAAAACCCAGGTCTCTGATGATATATTACTCACCTAGTGAAAGATTATCACGATAGGGCACCTAGAAAAGGAAATGCTACTTGGGTCTCCTTCAATGTCTTTATTTATGTCTGGCTTACAAGGTCACTCAGGGGGGCTTCCCTTTTTAATTAAAAAGGGATACTGTCAGCTGAGGGCTTATGGGTTTTCTTAAAACGCTTGTGGGATCACCCTGCCATCCACGGCACTGCCTTGGCATCCTTTCGGCCGCTGCTAAATGTTATGAACAAAACGTGGCTGAAAATTGTACTTCTTCAGTTCGGTTTCTCCCGTCTGCCAGTAATGTTGGGCAATGAAAACAAATGGCTGGCATTATGAGGTTCCTCATTCAAGCTCCACGTGGAGAAGAAGGGGGAGGAGGAGGAGAATATTGGATTTATACCCTGCCCTTCCGTACCCAAAGGAGCCTCAGAGTGGCTTACGAACTCCTTTCCCTTCCCCTCCCCACAACAGACACCCTGTGAGGGAGGTGGGGCTTAGAGAGCTCTTTTGAGGACTGCTCTTTCGAGAGCAACTTTGAGAGAACTTGTGACTGACCCAAGATCTCCCAGCAGCTGCATGTGGAAAAGTGGGGAATCAAACCCGGTTCTCCCAAATTGGAGTCCGCACTCCTAGCCACTACACCAAACTGGCTGTCAGTGTGCAGGTCACCATAGCTAGAAGCCACGGGGGCCCTCAGTTTGCGAGACCTGAGGAAGGCTGTCGGTGGCAGGATGTTTTGGAGGCCATTCATTCATAGCTTTCCTGTCTGTCCAAAACAGCTTGACTGACAGCACTTAACACACACCTCACAGAGCTTTTCACGAGGATAAAATGGAGAGAGAGCCCCTCTGTACCTTGCTCTGAGGTCACTACAGAAGGGCTGGGATAAAATATAACAGGGCCCCGGTCACACGGAAAATTTGCCGCGCTAAAGGCATGAATGTCAGGCGGATTTTTGGGGCGCGACCACACCGCAACATCTGGGAAGCGTAGCGCACCCGTGGCCAACCCGTGGCATCCCACCGAAGATGTGGAGTTAAAAAGTACCAAGGAAAGTGCACTTATATCCAGAAAACGCGCAGCACAGGTGGGTGTTTGATCACGCGAGCGCTAGTATCCCATGGCATCCAGGACCCATCCACGTCCCGTCGCAAACCAGATTCTTTTCGTAAGCGCATGCGCACAAACACAAAACTGAAAGCAGTGCTGCTCCACGGAACTGCGCATGCGCACAAACGCGAAACGCTTGTGTGATCGCGCCGTGCCGCTTCTTTGCCATGCTGCAGCATCACCATGCCAGCTAACAGCCGAAGCACAGAAACTCAGGGGACCATGTGATTGGGCTACAGCACTTTATTTTGCTCCGGGTCGAACAGCCACGCCTCCCCCCCCGCCCCACATTATCTGGCCCATGTGACCGGGGCCAAGGTTGAACAAGAGCTTCAGAGTTGTTGCTTTTTGTGGTATCTCCATGTCGGCTGTAAAGTCTCGTTCCCACCTTTGAGGTGTGTGTTCATTTTCTGAACATTGAATTTCATGAAAGAAAGAAGGAACTGGAATAGATAGAAGAACAACGGAGATACTTAAGGTCCACCCATGAGTTCAAAAGCCCCATTTTCCATCTGATAGCTTGATTTGGACTCTGATTAAACTCTTGGCTTTCCTGGAAATTTCCCCCAAATAGACTTCGGTGTTTGCTTGATGCGTATGAAACCACTTACTTCTGAGTCAGATCGGTGGCCTACCAAGGTCAGTATTGTTTACTCTGACCAGCAGTGGCTCTCCAGGGCCTCTGGTGGTGGTCTTCCACATCTCTACTACCCAGTTCTTTTCACTGGAGTCACAGACGGGCCTGGTGCTGATAAAATTAGACCCATTTTGAACATCCAAGTGGGGGGAAGAGGAGGAAGAAGAGGAGGACGAGATTGGATTCATACCCTGCCCTTCACTTACCCGAAGGAGTCTCTGAGCGGCTTACAATCTCCTTTCCCTTCCTTTCCCCACCACAGACACCTTGTGAGGCAGGTGGGGCTGAGAGAGCTCTCATGAGAAAAGCCCTTGAAAGGAGAGCGGTCGGGTTAGAACGGATAAAAGGAAGTACTTCTTCACCCAAAGAGTGATTAACACTTGGAGTTCACTGCCACAGGAAGTGGTGGCGGCTACAAGCACGGACGGCTTCAAAAGGGAATTAGATAAGCATATGGAGCAGAGGTCCATCAGTGGCTATTAGCCACAAGGTATAGATAGGGGCTCTGGGGCAAGTGATGCTCTGTCTTCTTGGTGCTTGGGGGGGGGGGTTAACAGTGGGAGGGCTTCTGGTGTCCTGGCCCCACTGGTGGACCTCCTGATGGCACTGGTATTTCTGGCCACTGTGTGACACAGAGTGTTGGACTGGATGGGCCTTTGGCCTGATCCAACATTGGCGTCTCTTATGTTCTTATGTTCTTATGTTCTTTGCTTGCATCCAGCATCACCATATTCTCCTAACTGGTTCTCTTCTTGGAGGCAAAGGGGATGATGTGTGTAGGACACTGAGCAACTCCCTCGGAGTTCTAGGAAACTGTCTCTGCTGTCCACTCCAGCTTCCTTGGATAGACTCTGCCTTACCCAGAGTTACAGGGTGATTTCCCACAAGCGCTGCTCCGCGCTCACTCCTCCCTTCTGCCCCAATGGTACGTGTCAATTTCACACAAGCTGCTGCGCGACCGCATTTTGCCCTGCAGCTTCGTGAGTTTTACCCTGCGTCTACTCAATCCTGTTTATTGAGGATTGAGTAGACACGGGGAAAATCGCACAAAGCTGTGGGGCAAAATGCGGCCACGGAGCAGCTTGTGTGAAATTGACACGTACCATCAGGGCCATTTCTCTCAGGGCTCTCTCAGCCCCACCTACCTCACAGGCTGTCTGTTGTGGGGAGGGAAGGGAAAGGAGTTTGTAAGCCACTCTGAGACTCCCTTCGGTAGTGAAGGGTGGGGTAAAAATCCAACCTCCTCCTCCTCTTCTTCTTCTTCTCTGTAGTGTCCTTTTGTTAATATGGTGACCAGAACTGTATGCTCAAACGAGGTGGCATTCAACCACCCTTGACAAAACTCAGCTGGCGAAGTATTATCCATGTCCCCATCTCATCCCCATCCCTATCTATCTAGAAGACTCAGATGAACACACATGAAACTGCCTTTCTCTGAATCAGACCCTGGGTTCATCAAGGTCAGTCTTGTCTACTCAGACTGGCAGCTGCTCTCCAGGGTCTCAGGCAGAGTTTCAGGCCATCTACTGCCCAGTCCTTTGAAATGGAGATGCCGGGGATTGAACCTGGGACCTTCTCCTTGATGTGCATATACTCCACTTCTGAGCCATAGCTAAGAATGTACACACATGAGGCGGCCTTATACTGAATTGGACCCTTGGTCCATCAGCGTTAATATTGTCTGCTCGGACTGGCAGCTGCTCTCCGGGGGCTCAGGCAGAAGTTGTTCACATCACCTACTGCCTGATCCTTTTACTGGAGATGCCAGGGATTGAACCCAGTATTCCAAATGAGGCCACACCATAGGGGCATTACAATATCGGCCGTTTCATTCTCAATCCCTTTCCTAATAATCCCTAATGGAGAGTTTGCCTTTTTCACTGCTGCAGCACACTTTGGGTTGACATTTCTATCGAGCTATCCCCTATGACCCCAAGGTCTTTCACCCGCTCAGTCGCAGCAAATTCAGACCTCATTAGCCTACCCTTGAAGCTGGGATTTTCCCCCCTCCCAGTGTGCATCACCTTTCACTTACCAGCACTGACCTTCAAGATGGATTTTGGATTTGTAGATGTCTGAACTGTTCATTGAAATCCAACCTGATTTCCAGGTAAATCGTCTAAGCAGTGCGGCTCGTTTCCGCATCCGCCAGGTGGAGCATGCCGGCCATCTACCTGTTGACTGGATTATTTGTTTCCTCCAGAAGCGAGCGAATCACCTTGAATCCTTGATGGAAGTTTGAAATACCAATATGGGAAATCAACGGCGCTCTTTTCTTCTGGCAAGTGCAAACGAGCTCTCACGTTCGTCGGTAATTAAAAATCAGCAAGTGCAATCTTTCGCCCAATA
Organism: Gekko japonicus; assembly: GCF_001447785.1. NCBI lineage: Eukaryota > Metazoa > Chordata > Lepidosauria > Squamata > Gekkonidae > Gekko > Gekko japonicus. The sequence continues at coordinate 17,666 of NW_015167228.1, forward strand.
ATAGCACACCACTGCTGAAACTGTTTCTTTTCTCTTTTCTTTTTTTGCAGATGAGACCCTCATAATTAGGGGCAATGCTAATTATGAGAAAAATAATTAGGAAATTATTCTGGGAGGGTTGCTGGAGATCAACGAGGGGGTAAATACAGGCGTGATGGAAACTTATAATAGTTGGGAAGCCGGACAGAATCTTTAACATGCCTTAAGCGATACTGGGAGAAAGCAAGGAAAAGGGGCGGCGTGATTATAAGAAGCAACACAAATGTGTGATTTATAGATTTATTTTTGCAATATGAGGGAGAGACTATTGGTTTACACTGCTCTTATAATTCACAAATGCTGCTGACAAATTTGGAAACATGAAACTGCCTTATGTTGAATCAGACTGTCAAGTCCAGCAAGGTCAGTATTGTCTACTCAGACGGGCAGCAGCTCTCCAGGGTCTTTTGCAGAGGTCTTCCGCATCATCTACTAAGGGGTCCTTCTAACTGGAGATGCTGGGGATTGAACCAGGGACCTTCTCCGCACACATAACCACTACACCAAACTGTGTAATTTATTGATTTATTTTTGCAATATGAGGGAGAGACTATTGGTTTACACTGCTCTTATAATTCACAAATGCTGCTGACAAATTTGGAAACATGAAACTGCCTTATGTTGACAGACCGTCAAGTCCATCAAGGTCAGCATTGTCTACTCAGACGGGCAGCAGCTCTCCAGGGTCTTTTGCAGAGGTCTTCCGCATCATCTACTAAGGGGTCCTTCTAACTGGAGATGCTGGGGATTGAACCAGGGACCTTCTGCATCCCAAGCAGGTGCTCTACCACTGAGCCACGGCCTCTCGCCAAATGGTGAGGGAGCTTCAGTGAACAGGGAAGCTGCTACTGGAACACACACGAACACACATGAAGCTGCCTTCTATTGAATCAGACCCTTGGTCCATCGAGGTCAGTATTGTCTACTCAGACTGGCCGCGGCTCTCCAGGGTCTCATGCTGAGGTCTTTCACATCATCTACTGCCTGGTCCTTCTAACTGGAGATGGTGGGACTTGAACCTGGGACCTCCTGCCTGCAAAGCAGAGGCTCTCCCACCGAGCCACGCCTTCTTCCCTGGATTGTATATACCTCCTGCTAAGTCTTTGGATCCAATAACATGGGTAGGTTGAGATGACCAGTTGGACTTTCTCTCAGGGCTTTTTTTGTGGAAAAAGCCCAGCAGGAACTCATTAGCATAATAAGTCACACCCAACAGCAGAAACATATTAGCATATTAGGCCACACCCCTGAAAGCACAGCTCATTGTCATTATAGGCCACACCCCCATGTTACCAGAAGTGTGCTCATCCAGCCACACCCACCTTTTGCTTCTTATTCTGTTTACCTTGTTTGTTGTCCAAACCCAGGGCTTTTTGCATGTTAGGCCACACACCCCTAATGTAGCCAGTCCTAATGAGTTTCTGCTGTTGGGTGTGGCCTATTATGCTAATGAGTTCCTGCTGGGCGTGGCCAACTCGGAAGCCAGCCGTTCCTGTACGTTCCTGCCCAAAAATAGCCCTGCTTTCTCTCCTATCAAAATATGCTGATTCATAGGTTCAGACTAATTAGAGTATCCAATTTCCGGGCTGGAGATCTTCTGAATTATAACTAATCTGCAGATGACAGAGATGAATTTCCCTGGAAAAAATGGCTGCTTTGGATATAGGGTTGCAAGTCCCCGGGTCCAGGTGGGGGATCCCCTGGTTCTGGGGGCTTCCATCCACTGCGGACCAGCTGGCATGGGGGGGAACCCCTCCCCTAAACAGGGATGTCACACAGTGACATCATCGCATCAGGGGCATCACAGTGGACACTCTGAGATTTGGGCAAACTCTATGGTTTTGAGGGTGAAAAAAACACCAGAGAGTTTCACCCAAATACCAGAGTATCCCCATGAGACATCCCCAATGTGATGATGTCACTTCCGGGTGACACCATCGTTTGTTTTATTTTTATTTATTGATTTTATAGATTTTTATCCCACACATCTGGCCTAGGCTGGCTCAGGGCGGCTCACAACAGAATAAAACTCTCATAATACATAAAACATAATTTGTTACACTAATGCAGTTCCTAATAAAAATAATACAGCAATATAGAGACACTGTTAAAATCAAACATCCACAGGGCCTATAAGACGGAGCTCTTCCGCCAGGCTTTTAATTAGGAGCCGCCTACCACTACCACCAAATTTTACCATCACTAACACCTGTGGTAATGGGTCGGCCCTGTTAGGAGATGGGGCCATAATACCGTGGGAGACCGGACTACCATTAAGTCGGGATTTTAGTATATCATCTCATAGAGCTCTGTTTTAATTTATTGATGGATTACTGTTGTGAGCACTTTAAAGGTCGTTGTATTGTTGTCTTAACTGTTTTAAATGTTTATGCCAACCGGCCATACTGTGCCGGCATATGTGAGCCGCCCTGAGCCATCCGCGGGGAGGGCGGGATATAAATATGATAAATAAATAAATAAGTAAATAAACATGGTGTTAAAGTGCTAGCAAATTCCAATTTTTGCTTTAATTCCATTGGTCTGCTTCAGTTAGGGGAAACTCGGATGGGCGGTAGTTACAGGGACCAATGGCTCAGGGTTGTCAGTTGTTGTTATTGATTGGTAGTGGTGGTGGTGGTGGCAGCTCCAAAGGCCTGGCGGAAGAGCTCAGTCTTGCAGGCCCTGCGGAACTGTAAAAGGTCCTTCAGGGCCCTGGTCTCCTCTGGGAGCTCATTCCACCAGAGTGGAGCCGCCACCAAAAAAGCCCTGACCCTGGTCCCAATCATGCAACATCCCCACGCACCCCTGGAACAGCTCCCAAATCCCCCTGCCAGATGAATGAGGAGACCTGGCATCCCTATTCGGAGGGTGGCCTCTGGAGCTTTATAACCCACTGAGGTCTCTCCTTTGCCCAAAACCTGTCCTTCCCCAGGTTCCAACCCCAATACTACAGGAATTGTTGTGGTGGCTTCTGCATCTGCTTTCATATGAAAGAGGAATTAGCTGGACATCTCTCATACCCAGCAGCCACTTCATTCAAGGCCTTGGCCATGGTCTATCATCTGAGCCAAGTGGCTGTTCCTGCTGGGCTGCCACTAGGGAGATTCTCTATGGTGACTGCAGTGAAGAGTCCTGTGGGTGGGACAGTCCCGCTGCTTTCTGAGTGCCTCTCCACAGAACTCTTCCGCTGACAAGCAGACAATGTGCTCGGCTCATCAACCCCAGAGACCAAATATCAATTTAAAGCCTTTTAATTGCATCACTGGGAAACTGAATAGCTTTCTGCATTATTTATCCAGTGCCTTTTCGGCTTTGATTTGCTTTGCTCGCGATCAATAAGCAACCGCTGATGGGTCTATGTGTGTGTGCGTGCGTGCATTTGTGGATTGATGCAAAAGCTGAAAGTCTAAGCATCTTTGGCACTGGGCTCTGACATGAGTCCAGGCTTCCTATGGAAATGTGGTCCTGTCATGATCTGTGTAGGACTGGGAGGCAAGGCCTATTGAGGCCTAGGGCCAGGAGAGACCTGTGTGGGAGTGAAAAGCCACCACAGCCTACAATCCCCATTATGCTTAGCGACGGTTGTAACCAATCGGTGTCCAGGGATTGTGTGAGGTGATTGGGACTTAAGCTTTGTGGGCTATGGAACTGTGTTCTTTTCTCTACTGCGTTCTTCCCTCTCACAGAGTTAAACTGAGGGGACAGTCTGGTCTGAGAGAAAAGATCCCTCACTTGGGACAGAGTGAGTACAGGCACAGGCCTGATATAAAAGGCAGTGGGCCTTGAATAGTAACCAGTTAAGAGAAATAGGTAGCCGCGTTAGATTTGTTTTTATTTACCTTTAGACACTGTTATATATTTTGAGCACCTTGTCTTGTTTTCCTTGCCCCATTACTGTATTAAAAAACCATTTGTTTAATGTTCTCTGCCTGGTCATCACACCTATAGTTCTCAGCTTAAAAGGGGCATTTTGGTTGGGCTTGGGAGGGTAATCTGGGCCTTCCCAAGGGACCCTAAGTCCAGAGTGGTGGCAGAGGAAGGTGGCAACCCACTAGGGGTCATGACAGGTCCTCATGGGGTTGCTTGAGATCAGGGGTGAAATGAAGAATTGTGCTCCATGTCATTTGATAGAAGGGAAGCAGGAGAACTGGGATGGACCCAAATGCTCTTCTGCTCATGCTGGGTGGCAGGGCTCCACAATTTTGGGAGATCCACATTTGGGATGTAGTCTTCTGTACCCAAGATCCTAACAATGAAGAGTAGCTTTTTGGTTCGAGCTGTGCATGGGACAGCGTGTAGAATGATAGGTACAGCCCAATCTCTTCAGATCTCAGAAGCTAGGTAGGGTTGGTACTTGGATGGTAACCCACCAAGGAAGGCTCTTCAGAGGAAGGCAATGGCAAACCACCTCTGCTTCCCCCTTGCCTGGGAAAACCCCTTGCTGAGAGAAGCTAAGCAGGATCAATACTTGGATGAGAGCCCACCAAGGAAGGCTCTGCAGAGGAAGGCCATGGCCAACCACCTCTGCTTCCCCCTTGCCTGGGAAAACCCCTTGCTGAGAGAAGCTAAGCAGGATCAGTACTTGGATGAGAGCCCACCAAGGAAGGCTCTGCAGAGGAAGGCCATGGCAAACCACCTCTGCTTCCCCCTTGCCTGGGAAAACCCCTTGCTGAGAGAAGCTAAGCAGGATCAATACTTGGATGAGAGCCCACCAAGGAAGGCTCTGCAGAGGAAGGCCATGGCCAACCACCTCTGTTTCTCACTCACCTTGAAAGCCACTTGTTGGCATTGCCATAAGTTAGAAACTAAGCAGGGTCAGTGCCTGGAAGGGAGACGCCCCAAAGAAGACTCTGTAGAGGAAGGCAAGGGCCAACCACCTTTGCTTCCCCCTTGCCTGGAAAACACCTTGCTGAGAGAAGATAAGTGGGTTTGGTACTTGGATGGGAGCCCACCAAGGAAGACTCTGCAAAGGAAGGCAATGGCCAACCACATCTGCTTCTCCCTTGCCTGGAAAACCCCTTGCCGAGGAAAGCTAAGTGGGGTTGGTACTTGGATGGGAGTCAACCAAGGAAGGCTCTGCAAAGGAAGGCAATGGCCAACCACATCTGCTTCTCCCTTGCCTGGAAAACCCCTTGCCGAGGAAAGCTAAGTGGGGTTGGTACTTGGATGGGAGTCCACCAAGGAAGGCTCTGCAGAGGCAGTCAATGGCAAACCACCTCTGCTTCTCAGTCACCTTGAAAGCCCCTTCCTGGGTCACCATATATTGGTTGCAACTTGGTGACGCATTGTTGTTCAGTCGCACAGTCGAGTCCGACTCTTCGTGACCCCATGGACCAGATCCCGCCAGGCCTTCCTGTGTTCCGCCGTCCTCTGAAGTTTGCTTAATTTCATGTTCGTTGCATCTATGACACTGTCTAACCATCTCATCCTTTGCCGTCCCCGTCTTCTTTGACCTTCAATCTTTCCCAGCATCAGGGTCTTCTCCAGTGAGGGCTCCCTTCTCATTGGGTGGCCAAAGTATTTGAGCTTCAGTTTCATTATCTGGTGACGCATACATAGATACATTATCAGGAAGGACCTGGGGCTTTGTTTGGAGTTACTTCCTGGCTCTGACCTTTGAGTTCCTAAAGACAACATGAAGCTCTGCCTTAGAGATTCTCCGTTGTGAGTGTTTAGCTTGTTCCTCAGCTTGTCTCGTTCCAACCAGTCTTCTGGGATATGATGGTTTCTCTCAAAGGGACACCCTTTGAGCATTTGAATACCAATATCTAGCCCCGTCCTGTTGTTCTTTGGTGGGACCAAAATCAGCGGTGATAAACCTCCCATCCTCTGCCCCACTGAATTAGATAACCTGCAAGCAACACTTTCCCTCCTTCCTGGCGACGAAGGAACATTTCTCAAAGGGAAGAGACCAAAGGGGGAAAGGGATGTGACAATCCCTTCAACAATTTCAAAAGTGAACAATCCATTACAACCAAGTGATAGCCACACTGGATAGAGAAAGGCAAGGAGCTGGTAATGGAATTGATCAATTGATTAAGCCGCCTCCATGCGCACTCAATTCTCCGCTGGCTTCCAGTTTTTCCCCCCCAGCCCCCTTGAGGGAGAACCAGATGGATTTTGCTATTTTTTAAAAATTGGAAATCTTTTCTCCCTCCCCCCCCCCCGCCCCCCCCCCACACCCAAATCGAGATTAACTTTCTGTGTCACTTGGAAGAATATTTACATTAAGGGGACTGCCTTAGGAATAAAATGTGCCGAGATTTCCTTTTAATCATTTCGAGCGCTGCACAGGAACTGTCAGTCAATTCAGCGGAGGCTTGAGTCTTTCTCTGTCTCGCTCACACGCAAGAATCAACCTTCACACGGCTTGCATAAAAACTTAATTTCACCATGCTTTAGTTGGAGCCAAGTTTTCACAATATCTTTTCTCCCTCGCACAGGTCCCATGAACTTGACATCTTCCTACCAAGACAGGGTGAATTGATTGATTGATTGATTTATACCCCGCCCTCCCAAAGGCTCAGGGTGGCTTACATATGTCAAAGCCAGAGTAAAATACAATAAAGCATATAATAAAATACATATTTAAAACACAATAAAACCATCCTATCATATGGTGCTGAGCCTATATTTAATCTTCCAAGATGGGACAACCACCTAAATTTGATGGCCAGCTCTCTCGGCAACGTGGTCTCCTGCTACGCTGTTCTACCAGGCCCCTTCTTCCCCCTTCTTCCGCTTCTTCTTCCACTTCCACTTCTTCTTCTGCTTCTTACCGGCATAGAGCAGAGGGTGACTGGGTGGGGGGAGAGCTGCATTGTACCAGGGGTTGGATTTGATGGCCCTCGGGGTCCCTTCTGGCTCGATGATTCTATGCATGTTTGACAGAGATGCTCACAAGTCATCCCCTTTGCAAACCGCACATCTTACGTCACAAAACCATCGGGTGGAAACTAGTAGATTTACCCTGACCAGGCTTGGGATATGGGAGATAACCACCTCCTTCTTGAAAGCCAGTTTGGTATAGTGGTTAAGTGTGCAGACTCTAATCTGGGAGAACCGGGTTTGATTCCCCACTCCTCCACTTGAACCTGCTGGATGACCTTGGGCAAGCCGTAGCTCTGATAAGAGCTGTCCTTGAAAAAGAGCAGTTTCTGTCAGAGCTCTCTCAGCCCCACCTACCTCACCTACCCTGTGTCTGTTGTGGGGAGGGAAAGGGAAAAGAGTTTGCAAGCCGCTCTGAGACACCTTTGGGTAGTGAAGGGCAGGGTATAAATCCAATCTCCTCCTCCTCCTCCTCCTCCTCCTCCTCTTCTTCTTCTTCTTCTTCTTCTTCTTCTTCTTCTTCTTCTTCTTCTTCTTCTTCTTCTTCTTCTTCTTCTTCTTCTTCTTCTTCTTCTTCTTCTTCTTCTTCTGTAGCCAGTCCTCCAAGAGCTTACAATAGCCCCTGTAAGTAGAGCTCTGTAAGCTCTTGGAGGATTGGCTACATTAGGGGTGTGTCGCCTAATATGCAAAGGAGTTCCTGCTACAAAAAGAGCCCTGTAACATGTCTTGGTAACAAGTAGGAACACTCCGAACTAAAGAATAGGTTTGAAGATCATTCCTTTATCGCTAAGGGTCCCAAGCGCGGCTAGGCCTTTGCACCAATCAGGGCCCTCAGCAATTACCTGCAGCCAAACCAGTGAGCTAATCACTGCCAGGTGACCTAATAGTTCCTCTGTCCATCTGAGAACAGAGATGGGTCTGTCTGCAGCCAGCCCAAACTGGTTTCCCACAGGTGCTTAATTGGATGGAATGTTAATTGGGAGACAGTACCAGGGAGTGACTTCTAGCGCAGCCGTCTTATCTCCCCATTGCAAAGTCAGTGTGTTCTTTTCCCAGCAAGGCAGTTTGAGGCTCTGAAAAAACAAACCCCAAAGCTGGCCCCAGAAGCCTGATTTTGGACTCAAAGGGCGATTTTGCACTAGAGCTGCCTCGCGGTGCAACCACCGTTTGCCCCGACACTATTTGTCAATTTCACACCCGAGGCTGCGGGGCTGCATTTGACCCGCGGCTTCGCCCGATTTCCTCCGCAGTTTCGTGATCCTCAAAAACCAGGATCACGAAACTGGGGAGGAAATCGGGCGAAGCCGCGAGTCAAAATGCAGCCCCCCAGCTTCAGGTGTGAGATTGACATGTTTGTGTCGGGGCAAATGGCGGCTGTGCCGCGAGGCAGCTCTAGTGCGAAATCGCCCAGAATCTCCATCTTGAATGAACAAGAATCCATGACACAATCTGGGGCAGGATTCCAGTCCAATAGGGTCTTAAAGACAAACAAGCCAGTTTGGTGTAGTGGTTAAGAGCGCGGACCTTAATCTGGGAGAACCAGGGTTGATTCCCCACTCCTCCACATCCATCTGCTGAAGTGTCCTTGGGTCAGTCACAAGTTCTCTCAGAGCTGTTCTCTCAAGAGTAGTTCTGTCAGAGCTCTCTCAGCCCCCCTACCTCACAGAGTGTCTGTTGTGGGGAGAGGAAGGGAAGTTGATTGTAAGCTGCTCTGAGACCCCAAGTAAAGGGCAGGGTATAAATCCAATCTCCTCCTCCTCCTTTCCCTTGATTTCCAGGGTACAATCTTTCGAAAGCCAAAGCTCCCTTCAGCAGATACGAGAGTGTTGACTCTTGAATGTGTATATCTTGGGTATGCTGTTGGTCTTTAAGGTGCCACTGGACTCTAAACTTGGTCTTGTACTGCATCCCGACATCACTACTGACATGAGGCTAAGGGGACCTCCTTTGGAAGCCTGTAGAATTGGGGGGGGGTGAGGAGAGGAACCAGCAGGTATGTTGCAAATTTGGTGCCTCTACCTCAAAAAACAGCCCCCCAAACAGCCCTGGATCAATTCTCCATTATACCCTATGGGGTCCCTTTGACTATAATGGTCCCCATAGGCTATAATGGAGCTGGGGAAAAAATTGGGTTTCCTAAATATTTCCGAAATCCATGTACCATTCTGGTATTGGGATTCAGAAATATCAGGAAAGTTGTTGTTGTTGTTGTTGCACACCTTTAGTCAGGACTCTGCATGCCTCGCTTGCAGCCAAACATGGTGCCTTTGCCTGTGGTCACAGCACCCTACGTGGTTACGGACTGTCCAGACATAAGCATTGTACCCATGTTCAGGATAAGCATGTGGGAGACAGTAGAGCCAGTGGAACACCTGGCCCTGCTTTCCCTCTGTGAGCATTGTCCTGCACATTGGTGCACTGGGCTCATGTTCAAGGCAACCACACGGATGAAATGAACTTTAATAGAGTCATAGAGTTGGAAGGGATCTCCAGGGTCATCTAGTTCAACCCCCTGCACAATGCAGGAAATTTACAAATACCTCCTCCCCACACCCCCAGTGACACCCCCGCTCCACACCCAGACTCTTTGACTCTCGAAAACCCATACCCCCCATCCCAAATTTACCTGTTCTTCTGCAGACCAATGTGGCGACCTTCTGAAACTATCCACATGGACAGAAACTGTGCCCATGTGAGGAGACCACAAACGTGTTGAGTGTACAGGGCTCAGGATGAGGGCGATCATGGGAACTTAGTGTGCATAGGGTGCTGTGTCTACACCAAGCAACACATACATGAACACATGAAGCTGCCTTACGCTGAATCAAAGCCTTGGTCCATCGAAGTCAGTATTGTCTACTCAGACTGGCAACGGCTCCCCAGGGTCTCAGGCGGAGGTCTTTCACATCACCTACTGCCAGTTTGGTGTAGTGGTTAAGTGCGCGGGCTCTAATCTGGGAGAACCGGGTTTGATTCCCCACTCTTCCACTTGCACCAGCTGGATGACCTTGGGCAAGCCATAGTTCTGGCACAGCTGTTCTTGAAAAAGAGCAGTTTCTGTCAGGGCTCTCTCAGCCCCACTCACCTCCCAGGGTGTCTGTTGTGGGGAGGGGAAGGGAAAGGAGTTTGTAAGCCACTCTGAGACTCCTTTGGGTAGTGAAGGGTGGGGTATAAATCCAATCTCTTCTCTTCTCTTCTTCTTTTAACTGGAGGTAACAGGGATTGAACCTGGGACTTTCTGCATGCCAAGCAGATGCTTGACCACTGAGCCATGGCCCCTCCCATATGTATACATCATTTCTCTCCTATACCTGTGCATGAAGTGTGCTCCCGATTGTGGACTAAGGTCTACCCCCAGACTTCAAGCTTGGATTGGCTGGAGTATCTGTCCTTGGGTCCCATGAAGTTTAGCAGTTTTCTCTGTCAAGAGGTCCACTCCAGGGGCTTCTAATGAGCCACCATTGATGCCTGTCAACTTCATGTACATGAGCCCCTTCATTATGCACAGCTTAATGTCTATTTTATAAGTCGCAATATGTCTACCCACACATGCTGCTCCATTGGGGTGGCAACTTCTGGGGAGAATTTCAATTAGGAAGAACGAATCACAAGCATCCAAGTCTGAGCCTCACCCCTGGAGATGAAATGTAGCCCCAAATAGGCTCATCAGGATGCTGAGAGATGCCATTAAAAGTCTGGTTTCTACAGACCGTCATCGCTTCATCTCATCCCCCCCAAAAGTGTTCAGTGTTCGTAAACCGCAGCCCATGCATTCCCCCCCCCCGATTATCTCAACGGTGTCTGTCCCTGACAGTGGTGCGGTTTGTAAAAATCACACCTCCTTATGTTATGCACATATAAATGTATTTGGAGACAAATCAAAGCAGTTACTAAGAATAACAATTTATCAGGCTGTGATCTGTGACGGCTCGGGAGGGCAAATTATTATTTGTATCTGAGCTTCCCTAAAGAGGAAAGGGGGGGGGAGGATCCATATATATAGGCAATTTATTTTCCACAGGGAGGAAATAATTTTCTTAAGACAGCCGGTGGGAGATGTTAAGGATTATGACATGTAGATAATAAATAATACAATATTAAAAAGATGACATACTTAGGAGGATTAAAGAATGCAATAATGGTCCAGAAAGAGTCAGAATTATTCTACTTGAGAAGGGGAGATTCTCTGTCGTCGGTTTGCTTTTTCTCCCTTGCACACACAAATCTAAATCAAAGTCAAGATTTGATTCACTTCGAAGGAAGAGAAGCGTTTTAAAATTTTAAACATGACCATGATCTCCTTTTGTGAATGTAATCAGGGAGGTGGGAATATAGAGTTTGGACTGGTGATGCTGCATCGCCCGTCGATTCAGGTCCTTTCCGCATTTGCCTGTCACTCTGGATTTGCTCAGTATTCAAGTCGAGACAATTTAAGCCCACAGCAAGACAGCATCCGTTCTGCATCTGGCATTTGCTCCACATTTTATCAGCCCTCAACCTGGTCCCCCCTTACCTCGGAATATCTGTTTTCATTCCATTGCCTCGGATCCTGGCTTCTGCATTGGCTAGTGTCAGCTTGCCGTCTATTTTGTTTTCAGCGCTGCTCCTGCATTGGTATGTGGATTTTCCTGTGTCACTACTTGCCTCAGTGGACATTACCCACCTGAGCCAAGTAATTCATGGTGAGGTGATAAATACGGAGGGGGGAATAGGGGCTGGGGAAGTGATGGAGATCAATGAAGCCATGTCAAGTTGTCTGCTTATTATTCCCTTCAATTCAGAAGCGGAGGAAGGAAAAGGTGCTGTTCGAAACCACATTCAGATACCCCGAGGACAGGACATACTGACTGTGAAGTTGGGACAAATCTATGCAGAAGGTACCACAAAACCCGATGAACAAAGACAGTGAAAGTGGCATGCAGTGTAGAGGGAGATTAACCTCTCGAAGTGGCTGTGGAAGACCTGCAAGGAAACAGATGGTTGCAGAAACAGCATCCAAATAACCCCGGGGCAGCAGCAGGTTGAAACTGAGCTGACCACTGAAGGGAGAGAACGTTATGCAGATTTTAGTGCAGAAGGGGGTGGGGACTGGATTAAAAAGAAAGCTGGATTCGATTTTAGTGGAGAATTGCTTGGAGGACACCACGGTGAACATGGTTGAAAAGGAGAGTGCCGAAAAGGCCTCCGTTCACATCCTGGCCACCCGTTGGAAGCATTTCCCTGACCTTTCGGCAAATTGGGTGGTTCTAGGTGAATCTGGGTACATCTTCCTTGCATTGCATGAACACCCTGCTTTCTTGCATGATTTCTCACAGATGGCCCCATGCCACCTGCTTGCTGCCATGCAAAAAAAAATAAATCCTTCACTCATTATCCATGGTAGCATGTGGCACACACCTTGAAAGTAAACATATTATATACCAGTCAATAACCACTGGACAGTGGTGTATGTGTGAGAAAAGAGCAAACGTACAAAGAAAGAGAAAATAGTCTGAAAACGAAGACTCGGGGAGGACGGGATTTGAAATGGGGATATTCAAATGGAAATGTCTAAATTTTGTCTCATTCCTACTTTACCTGCAGGGTGTGTGTGTGTGTGTGTGTGTGTGTGTGTGTGTGTGTGTGTGTGAAGCGCCATTAAGCATCTTCCGACTTATGGCGACCCTGTCAATTACCATTCTTCGAAATGTCCTCTCATTAATAGCCATCCTCAGGTCTTGCAAACTTGTTGGCTTCCTTGATGGAGTCCATCCATCTCATGTTGGGTCTTCCTCTCTTCCTGCCACCTTCAACCTTTCCTCGCATCACTGTCTTTTCCAGTGACTCTTGTCTTCTCAGAATCTGACCAAAATACGACAGCCTCGGTTTAGTCATTTTAGCTACTAGGGAGAGTTCAGGCTTGATTCGGTCTAGAACCCGCTGAACTGTCATTTTGGCGGCCCACAGTATCCATCAAACTCTCACAAGAACATAAGAGAAGCCCATGTTGGATCATGCCAATGGCCCATCCAGTCCAACACTCTGTCACACAGGGGCCAAAAATACCAGGTGCCATCAGGAGGTCCAGCAGTGGGGCCCAGGACACCAGAAGCCCTCCCACCGCTGCCCCCCCCCAAGCACCAAGAATACAGAGCATCACTTGCCTCAGACTGAGAGTTCCTATCTGTACCTTGTGGCTAATGGCCACGGATGGACCTCTGCTCCATATGTTCATCCAATTCCCTCTTGAAGCCATCCATGCTTGTAGCCGCCACCACCTCCTGTGGCAGTAAATCTCATGTATTAATCACTCTTTGGATGATGCTCTGTATTCTTGGTGCTCGTGGGAAGCAACAGTGGGAGGGCTTTTAATGTGCTGGCCCCACTGCTGGACCTCCTGAGGGCACCTGGTATTTTTGGCCACTGTGTGACAGAGTGTTGGACTGGATGGGCCAGTGGCCTGAGTCAACATGGGCTTCTCTTCTATCTTCCTGTGTTCATATGTCAGGTTCTTTGGCTCCACATTGTGGAGAAAGGTAGGGTATGAATGAAGTAAATAAATAGTAAACGTAGCTGAAGACAGGGGCAGATAGAGGTTGGAGTGGCTGGTGAGTATAAAGAGGAGGGGGAAGCAGGGGAAGCTGAGGATGAGGGGACTGACAGGAAGAGGGAAAGAAGGGATAATATGGGGAGGGGGAAATGGGGGAAAGTGAGATGTCCTTGCAGGTTCCTCACTGCACAACTTGCCCGGCACCGTGCAACTGACCCTGGTGGCAGCACCTCAGAGCTCTATAGTAGTTTCCCAGGAAGAGGCTGCCACAGGAGACAAGGAAGGTTAGCTGAAGAAGGAGAGAAGAGGAAAGTAGGTTGGCTGGTGGGTGGGAAGCCGAGAAGGAAACAGGAAAATAGGACAGGCGATATGGGCTTTTCGGGGAGGGGAAGAGGAGATACTGGGGGAGGGGGGGAATGAGATGCCACCCCCAAGTCCTTCTGTACTGTACAGATTTTTAATGTCTCCCTGCTGAAATGTAACCTGGAACCTAAACCAGATTAATTCAGTGGAAGAACACCTTTCCCAGGGCAGCCATCACCAGACACCTTGTGAAACCATCTCCTTGACGATTCCGATGACTATCCACCGTTTCCCTCTCGGGTCTGGCAGTGACCCGACTGAGTCATGTCGCAGAAGGGATGGCCATAAACATCCCCCCACTGGTTTAAGTATTTCATAAACCATCCTGTCCCAATGGGGGGAAAAGAATTGCCCTCGTACCGCCGCACGTTTGCATCCTCAAGTCAGCATAACACAAGGGAGGCCTCGTTCTTTCCCTGTCATTCAAGGCATTCCAGTGGGGGCACTCTCTGACAGAGCCAGGCCTGAACAGGCTCTGGGGTACCGTGACGGAGTCTTTGCCATTCCATTTCTCATTTTTAGATAGCCGCTAAATCACACCAAGGAGAGAAACATCTTGTTTTATGAGGTGATAACCCGGATCTTGACAGTTAAACCAGAAGACTCCGAGAAGACAAAGACAGACCCTGTGAGATGTTGGTTTACAAACACCCCTCAGACTTTTGATGTGTGGGTTGAGCTACCGGGCCTCCCATTATGGCGGGAAGCCTCCTGCCGATTATCTCTGTAACTCGCCACCGCCCTGAGTGTCAGCAGGTGAAACAGAAAGGGGGGAAAAATCACTGCCGGCCTCTGCACCATAAGAACACAAGAGACGCCAATGTTGGATCAGGCTAAAGGCCCATCCAGTCCAACACTCTGTGTCACACAGTGGCCAGAAATACCAGGGGCCATCAGGAGGTCCAGCAGTGGAGCCAGGACACCAGAAGCCCTCCCACTGTTGCCCCCCCAAGCACCAAGAAGACAGAGCATCACTTGTCCCAGAGCCCCTATCTATACCTTGTGGCTAATAGCCACTGATGGACCTCTGCTCCATATGCTTATCTAATTCCCTTTTTAAAGCCGTCCATGCTTGTAGCCGCCACCACTTCCTGTGGCAGTGAATTCCATGTGTTAATCACTCTTTGGGTGAAGAAGGACTTCCTTTTATCCGTTCTAACGAGTTCCTTTTATCCATGCCCACGAGTTCTTATATTGTGAGAAAGGGAGAAAAGTACCTCCCTTTTATCATTCGAGTTGCCCTTTTCTGCACTTTTTCCAAAGCTATAACATCCTTTTTTTAAGGTGTGGTGGTCAGTATGTTAGTTCTGGATACAACCAAGAAGTGGCAATGGTTAGCTCTAGGAACTGCTGGAAACGCTACCGTTTTACTATAGAGTTTCTGGAAATTGCTAGAGCTACCCAACAGTCACTTCTGGGTACAATCCAGATGTAGTGATGTTGGTGGCATCATTGATGTCACACACACCCTCCTTGACCCTACCCTCAAACTCTCCTCATGGTTATCTGGAAACCCTACATATGTGTGGGTCTGGGCTGAGATCGATAATATTGCAAATCTGGACCAGGAAAGACAATTACCACCAAAAAGAAAGGGAGAAATGAGGTGTGTCCAGTCAGAGTTAAGTACATTGTGGCTCACTGTTATCTGGATGAGAGAACATCATAACAATGTGTATATCAGGAGTTTCAATCTAGCAGACAGCAGTGAGGCAACCTGTGAAACGTCGAGAAATGGATGAACTGTCAACAGGATCCTAAGATCACGCCAGCAATTGCAAAATTCGTCTCCGTCCTTTCAGCCCTTGCATCTAAAAAATGAGAAATCAGTGTCTTCTGCTGCTCAGGATTAGTGCATCAATGAGCTTCTAGGGGGGGAAATAGAAAGGAAAGGATGAACTGTCAACTTGATTGTTGAAAAATCTGGTCCCTGTTTGTGACTAGCAAATCGGACATAAGACAAACCAAGTTTTTTTTAAAAAAATGACAATTGTACAGGAACTACAAAAAGCAGGGAGGAAGCAATGGCCTGGCCCTGCAGCATAACAGCTCCTTCACAGGTTCAGTTTAAGAACATAAGAGAAGCCAATGTTGGATCAGGCCAATGGCCCATCCAGTCCAACACTCTGTGTCACACAGTAGCCAAAAATACCAGGTGCCATCAGAAGGTCCAGCAGTGGGGCCAGGACACTAGAAGCTCTGGTGTAGTGATTAGGAGTCCAGACTCTAATCTGGGAGAACCGGATTTGATTACCCACTTCTCCACATGCAGCTGCTGGTGTGACCTTCGGTCAGTTACAAGTTCTTTCAGAGCTGTTCTCTTACGAGCAGTTCTCAAAAGACCTCTCTCAGCCCTTGCTACCTCACAGGGTGTCTGTTGTGGGGAGAGGAAGGGACAGAGATTGTAAGCTGTCTTGAGACTCCAAGTGAAGGGCGGGGTATGAATGCAGCTCTCCTCCTCCTCCTCCTCCTCCTGAGACAAACTTCAGCAAGGACCACTGAGGCAATCTAGTTACGAATCAACCGTGGATCTCTTTGAGGGAGCTGGGTAAAGTAAGTCTGGCATGTCCTTGCCAATGATAATACAGGCTCAGCCTTACCAGTTTGGTGTAGTGGTTAAGAGTGTGGACTCTAATCTGGGAGAACCAGGTTTGATTCCCCACTCCTTCACATGCAGCTGCTTGTGTGACCTTGGGTCAGTCACAAGTTCTCTCAGAGCTGTTCTCTCAAGAGGAGTTCTCGAGAGAGCTCTCCTAGCCCCACTTACCTCACAGGGTGTCTGTTGTGGGGAGGGGAAGGGATTGTAAGCTGCTCTGAGACTCCTTCGGGTAGTGAAAGGCAGGGTATAAATCCAGTCTCTTCTCTTCTTCATTTTCTTCTAACTGCTCATGCTCCATGAGCTTCTTCTCCCTGAGTTCTGATGCAATGCAGTTTGGAGAGGAGCTGTCATTCCAAGGGATCCTCAGGTCCCATCTGCAGGCCACCATCCTACCCTTAATTCAGCATTGAGAGAGGCTTTTCCTTTACATTTTACACACAGGATTCCCCCCCCCCCCATTTCTTTGGAA
The DNA here is from genome assembly GCF_001447785.1 of Gekko japonicus. NCBI lineage: Eukaryota > Metazoa > Chordata > Lepidosauria > Squamata > Gekkonidae > Gekko > Gekko japonicus. The sequence goes on from NW_015167228.1 coordinate 34,493, forward strand.
GACAGAGATGTTCATTTACTTTTTGAGCAGATGCACTCTTCTTGTTTATTGTTATTGATCGCCGCAGAGCCCCACAGCTTTTCTAAAATAAACCAAAAATCCGGATGAACAAAAACGAGCGCAGTCATTTGATTTGGGGAACACGTCCAGCATCCCCCTCCTTGGTTTGCATCTGTTTGGAACCGGGAGGGAGGGGGAAATCGAGGGTTCTTCAAACTCCCCCGGGAGCAGTTCCGTGGACAGCCTGATCATATCCATTTTTAATCGCAAGGGAGTCCCTGCCGAATGCTGAGGGTTGCAGGCTTGTTCGGGAACGGTCTCTCTCCAACAGCTTGTCTGCCTTTGGGGGATTCTTTAGAGAGCAGCGAGATGTGCATCGAATGGCCGCCGTGTTCCGCAGCAAGACCCAACCTTGTTATGGTGAGCTTGAAATTTTCAAGCATGCAAATACTGGGAAAATCACAGACAGCAGCTCGGTCTGCACTGCAGGCTTCTGTTACAAACTGTCCAAACATATAAATGAGATAGGGGGCAAACACTGGTCACCAGTGCTCCCTCTAAGCTGAGTGAGTGTGAGCTAGCTCACAGTTTTTTAGCCCACGGCTCACACATTTTTGTCTTCGCACAGGAAGGAGGGCTCCAGAGAGCCGACTAATTTATGCAGTAGCCCAATCGCTTGCTCACAACTTTAATGCCAGTAGCTCACGAAGTAGGATTTTTGCTCACAGGACTCCACAGCTTAGAGGGAACATTACTGGTCACCTATTTGCTGCTATCTCAGCAGCCATGAGTTTGATATTAGAAGAAGAAGAAGAAGAAGAAGAAGAAGAAGAAGAAGAAGAAGAAGAAGGAGAAGAAGAAGAAG
>NW_015167228.1:35586-36937 GCF_001447785.1 Gekko japonicus
GAGGAGGAGGAGGAAGAGGAAGAGGAGGAAGAGGAGGAAGAGGAGAAGGGGATTGGATTTATACCCCACCCTTCACTACCCAAAGGAGTCGCAGAGCGGCTCACAATATCCTTCCCCTCCTCACAACAGACATCCTGTGAGGTAGGTGGGGCTGAGAGAGCTCTTTTGAGAACTGCTCTTTCCAGAAGAGCTCTGAGAGAGCTGTGACTGACCCATGGTCACACCAGCAGCTGCATGCGGAGGAGTGGGGGAATCAAACCCAGTTCTCCCAGATTAGAGTCTGCGCTCCTAACCACTAGACCAAAATAAGAATATATTATTGCTGTATTGCTGTCACTAGAGAGATGAGGCTTTGGGAAAGTTGTCTACCGGGGAAAAGGTCATGGTTTCCCTCCTCTCCAGGCTTCCTAGTGGTTTTTTTCTTGCCCAGGAACAGTCAGCTGACAGATAGGTCTCTTAGTTGAGTAGCATATTGGTCCAAGAAGATAGCTTCGGAGGGTAAGAACATTAGAAGAGCCCTGCTGGATCCGCCGACCAGCATCCTGTCTCACACAGTGGCTAACCCGTTCCTATGGAGGACCTACAACAGGGCATAGAGGCCAAGGCCTTCCCCAATAAGAACATCAGAAGAGCTATTCTGGATCAGACCAGTAAGCCATCTAGTCCAACATCCTGTCTCACACAGTGGCTAACCCGTTCCTATGGAGGACCTACAACAGGGCATAGAGGCCGAGGCCTTCCCCTGATAAGAATGTCAGAAGAGCCCTGCTGGATCCGCCGACCAGCATCCTGTCTCACACAGTGGCTAACCCGTTCCTATGGAGGACCTACAACAGGGCATAGAGGCCGAGGCCTTCCCCTGATAAGAATGTCAGAAGAGCCCTGCTGGATCCGCCGACCAGCATCCTGTCTCACACAGTGGCTAACCCGTTCCTATGGAGGACCTACAACAGGGCATAGAGGCCGAGGCCTTCCCCTGATAAGAATGTCAGAAGAGCCCTGCTGGATCCGCCGACCAGCATCCTGTCTCACACAGTGGCTAACCTGTTCCTATGGAGGAACAACAACAGGGTACAGAGGCCTTCCCTTGATAATGACTCCTGACACTGGTATCCAGAGGTTTACTGCCTCTGAATGTGGAAGTTCCCTTTTGTCATCACGGCCAGGAGCCACACAGGGTAGCTGTGTTGGTTTGCAGTAAAACAGCTAGATTTTTCTCTTTTAGCACCTACCAGATTTGGGGGGTATGACGTTTTGAGAGTCATATGAACATAAGAACATAAGAGAAGCCAATACTGGATCAGGCCAAAAGCCCATCCAGTCCAACACTCTGTCACACAGTGGCCAAAAA
>NW_015167228.1:36997-37458 GCF_001447785.1 Gekko japonicus
CATCACTTGCCCCAGAGCCCCTATCTATACCTTGGGGCTAATAGCCACTGATGGACCTCTGCTCCATATGCTTATCTAATTCCCTCTTGAAGCCGTCCATGCTTGTAGCCGCCACCCCCTCCTGTGGCAGTGAATTCCATGTGTGAATCACTCTTTGGGGGAAGAAGTACTTCCTTTTATCCGTTCTAACCGGCCTGCTCACCAATTTCATGCCCACGAGTTCTTGCATTGTTTTGTGGTTTTTTTTAACAAATTACTTTTTATTTTAACCAAGTGTCTCACACTCAACATTTTTGTCCTTATACAAATATTTCCTTTTTCCCCCTTCCCCCCTTCCCCCCTCCCTTCCCTCAGTCCTCCCCCCCCCCTTTCTTCTTCCATCATTGCTTCAGCCACAGGCACAAAGTCCAAAGTTTCCAATGAATGTCCTTCTTGGCTTCATCCTCCTTGATCCAATCGAA
>NW_015167228.1:38674-45676 GCF_001447785.1 Gekko japonicus
AACTACTGCCAGAGCCTTTTAACTGGAGATGCCGGGGATTGAACCAGGGACCTTCTGCATGCCGAGCAGAGGCTCTTCCACTGAGCCATAGCCCCTCTTTACAATTCTCCAGGGTCTCAGGCTGAGGTCTTTCACATCTTCTACTGCCTGGTCCTTTTAACTGGGGATGCCGGGGATTGAACCAGGGACCTTCTGCATGCCGAGCAGAGGCTCTTCCACTGAGCCATAGCCCCTCTTTACAATTCTCCAGGGTCTCAGCCTGAGGAATTAGGCTGAAGTCTTTCACATCCCCTACTGCCTGATCCTTTTCACTGGAGATGCCAGGGATTGAACCTGGGACCTTCTGCATGCCAAGCAGAGGCTCTTCTACTGAGCCATAACCCCTCTTTACAGCTCTCCAGGGTCTCAGGCAGAGGTCTTTCACATCAGCTTCTGTCTGGTCCTTTCAACTGGAGATGCCGGGGACTGAACCTGGGACCTTCTGCATGCCAAGCAGCTGCACTATCACTGAGCCACAGCCCCTGTTCAATATGCATCTGAAGCTGCCTTCTACTGAATCAGACCCTTGGTCCATCAGGGTCCGTATTGTCTGCTCAGACTGGCAGTGGCTCTCCAGGGTCTCAGGCAGAGGTCTTTCCCATCAACTACTGCCAGAGCCTTTCAGCTGGAGATGCCAGGGACTGAACCTGGGACCTTCTGCATGCCAAGCAGAGACTCTTCCACTGAGCTACAGACCCTTCCCATACCAATGGCTTATTACAACCACAGAGAAACAGGACAGCTCTACTCAGATTTGGTGCATGGACTCTAATCTGGGAGAACCGGGTTTGATTCCCCACTCCTCCACTCTCAGCTGCTGGATGACCGTGGGCAAGCCATCTTTCTGTCAGAGCTGTTCTCTCAAGGACACCTTGAAAGAACATTCTCAGCCCCACCTACCTCACAGGGTGTCTGTTGTGGGGAGGGGAAGGGAAAGGAGACTGTAAGCCACTCTGAAACTCCAAGGGAAGGTAAAGGTAAAGGTAAAGGTAAAGGTTCCCTTGCTCGAATGCCAGTCGAATCCGACTCTAGGGTTGTGGTGCTCATCTCCGTTTCCAAGCCAAAGAGCCAGCGCTGTCCGAAGACGTTTCCGTGGTCATGTGGCCGGCATGACTAAACACCAAGGCGCACAGTATGTCGTCAACGCTTTGAAATAAATTTTGCTTTTCTTAAAACGTGGATTTATTCTCGATGCTTGGGGATCCAACAACCCCGTCTTGCGGCACCCGGGTCTTGAACTGCTGAACTACTGACCTTCCACAGCCTGCAGTTCAGCGTCAGGGTATAAATCCAATCTCCTCCTCTTCCTCCTCCTCCTCCTCTTCTTCTTCTTTCCCCCCCTCTCCTCTGTGGACATTTTTCCATTCTGTGTTTCCAAGGATCCAAAAATGGATACATACATACATGCATAGCTTTCGTTTGATCTCACGATTGTCAACAGGGCTTTTTTTGTAGAAAAAGCCCAGCAGGAACTCAGTAGCATAATAGGCCACACCCAGCAGCAGGAACTCATTAGCATATTAGGCCACACCCATAACAGCACAGCTCATTAGAATATTAGGCCGCATTCTCATGTTACCAGAAGTGTGGTCATCCAGCCACACCCACCTTTTGCTTCTTATTCTGTTTACCTTGTTTGTTGTCAAAACCCAGGGCCTTTTTTGGAGCAGGAACTCCTTTGCATGTTAGGCCACACACCCCTAACGTAGCCAGTCCTAATGAGGTTCTGCCACTGGGTGTGGCCTATTATGCTAATGAGTTCCTGCTGGGTGTGGCCAACTTGGGAGCCAGCCGGAACTCCGTTCCTGTGCGTTCCTGCCCCAAAATAGCCCTGGTTGTCAACAAATTGGCAACAAAAAAGAGGCACCTGCGTTAGGACTAGGAAAACCGAAGACTGGTAAGCAAGTAGAGATGTGTCCAGTCCTGCCGAACACACACACACTTTGGCTGGGTACATTGACCGAGTAATTGGTGAACAACAAGCTGGCGACGATAAAGGCAAGTTGAGTGGGTTGTCGGGAGGCGATCTCAGATCTCTTTTCAGAGCGGCCATAATGAGGCTGAGACGTCCTTCCTCCCCGCCAACAAAAAGAAATATGAGGTATCGGAGAAGTACGGCGAGTCTCTTTAAAATCTGAACCTCAGTCAGCAACAAGATGAACAGCTAATCAGGTTAGTCTGAAGGGCACTAAAGAGCACCGGGAGATCAATTGGCACATCATTTTAATGTTCGTCGGGGAGGCAGGGAGTTGGTAAATTACTGGCGGGGGTTTTTTTCCCCGCCACTTGGAATGCCGCTGCAGAGCTAGCAGCACAGTGCGGGGTTGGAATAATGAACTGGCCCTGTCCTGCGCGAGATTATGGAAGCATCTCGCTCACTGCAGTGTGCGGAGGTTGCCAGCATTATGTCAAGGTCTCCAGCAGAGAAAGGTCTTTCCCAACGCCTACTGCATGAGATCATCGCAAGAGAGAGGCCCGGATAAAGCCTGGGATCTTCTGCAAGATCCAAAGAGTAACGGCGGCTGTGGCTCAGTGGAAGAGCCTCGACCTGGCATGCAGAAGGGTCCCAGGTTCAATCCCCGGCATCTCCACTCAAAAAGGACCAGCTAGTAGGTGATGTGAAAGAGCTTTTTTCCCCCCTGGAGAGCGGCTGCCAGTCAGAGTTGACAATACTGACCTCGATCGACGGATGGTCCGTGTGGCAGAATGTGTCTGCTCTGGCCTGCTGGCTCCTTTCCACCCTGCCCTCCCAATGCCCTGGAGGAGCTTTTATTTTGCTCTCAAGTAGCCACTAGCACTACCTGATCAGTTCAGGGATTTCCCACTAGGATTTTAGGACTCCTCTTCTCAGCTCTGAAGCCTTGCCTCTTTGTTTCCTGCTGCCCAGCACCTGGCTACCACAGGGACAGTTTAATGTCTTGGGAGCCCTTAAAGGCAGGGGTCATTTCGTAGAAAAAGAGGTGCATGAGCTCATTAGCATAACTCATTAGCATAACTTAGTTGCATATGCCACACACCCTGACATCACTGGAAGTGTGTCAGAAGGCAACACCCACCACTCAAGCTCCACTGGACTGTTTTGGATTGCTAGCTATTGGGGGGGGGACGTGCAGATCTGCCCTCACAGAGGAGGGAGAGCTTGTACCTGAATAAAACTTGGTCTTAAAGGTGCCACTGGACTGTTTTGGACCGGGGGACCGGGGGGGCTCTGTAACTTACCTGGCTGCTTCTTGATGAGGGCTACTGGGAGCAGGGGGTGGGGCTTGTTGCATGTGCCCGCCCACTGGGCTCTTTACTGCCAGAGCTCCACTCCTGTGCGCTCCTGCAGGAAATGACCCCTGCTTAAAGGTATAGCCACTTGCCAGCCCTCCTGGAACCCCTTCTTCAAATAGCACGTCCAAAATAGCAGAGATCTATTTGGTACAGAGAGCCACTCCCGACTTCAAAAGTTTAAAGTATTTATTGAAAAGAAAATGTTTCATTGTTGTTGTTGTTCAGTTGCACAGTTGAGTCAGACCATTCACGGCCCCATGGACCACATCACGCCTCCTGTCTTCTGTCGTGCTTTGGAGTTTGCTTAATTTCATGTTCGTTGCATCAGAAAATGTTCGCAAGCAGACCTTTAGCACAGCACCAGATTTGAGCAAGGGAACCAAAGGAAATGGTTGAAAGCACAAATCCTCTGTCCCTGTCTCTCTGTACATGCCCTATATGATGGTAAGCTAGGACAGGCTCTTTCACTTAGTTGTTCTACCTCTCTACAGAGTTACTGTTACCTTGCAGCTTGCTCCCAGTCGCTCAAGTGAGCACATGGTTCATACAGGTGCCGTAGGAGTTAAGAGTCCTGTGTCCTTTCATAGCCTCATCATCCCAGAGAAAGAGAGCTATTTCCTGTAGCACAGAGATTTTATTATCTCTCTATCTCCTCCCATTTGACCCCGGTCAGCCCAGGTCAAAGAAGCTCTGCCTGAAAATTCTAAACATCTCCTTCTTGGTGTCTTTGCTAGGATTTGACAACTCCAAGGCCCTGTTCTCTGCCTGGAGGGGGGGGAGTAAGTTGACGAAGAGAATTTTTCTGCCTCTCCCAAAATACTAGAACTCAGATGCATCCAGTGAAGCTGATGGGCAGTAGATTCAGGCTGGACAAAAGGAAATTCTACTTTATACAGAGAGTGAGTAAAATTTGTAATTCTTTCCTGCCAGACCTATTAGCATTTCGAAAGAGGTGAGCAGGGAAAGCCATTGATGGACTTCCTCCAGCCCAGCTTGTTCCCTGCCCAGAGAAGAGAAGAGAAGAGAAGAGAAGAGAAGAGAAGAGAAGAGAAGAGAAGAGAAGAGAAGAGAAGAGAAGAGAAGAGAAGAGAAGAGAAGAGAAGAGAAGAGAAGAGAAGAGAAGAGAAGAGAAGAGAAGAGAAGAGAAGAGAAGAGAAGAGAAGAGAAGAGAAGAGAAGAGAAGAGAAGAGAAGAGAAGAGAAGAGAAGAGAAGAGAAGAGAAGAGAAGAGAAGAGAAGAGAAGAGAAGAGAAGAGAAGAGAAGAGAAGAGAAGAGAAGAGAAGAGAAGAGAAGAGAAGAGAAGAGAAGAGAAGAGAAGAGAAGAGAAGAGAAGAGAAGAGAAGAGAAGAGAAGAGAAGAGAAGAGAAGAGAAGAGAAGAGAAGAGAAGAGAAGAGAAGAGAAGAGAAGAGAAGAGAAGAGAAGAGAAGAGAAGAGAAGAGAAGAGAAGAGAAGAGAAGAGAAGAGAAGAGAAGAGAAGAGAAGAGAAGAGAAGAGAAGAGAAGAGAAGAGAAGAGAAGAGAAGAGAAGAGAAGAGAAGAGAAGAGAAGAGAAGAGAAGAGAAGAGAAGAGAAGAGAAGAGAAGGCCCCGGGCCATGAGGAGCAAGAAACAGGCAAGTAAGTTGCAGAGCCCTCCCCGGCCCCCAGTCCCAAAACTGTCCAGTGGTACCTTTAAGACCAAGTTTTTTTCAGGTCCAAGCTCTCCCTCCTCTGTGAGGGACAGATCTGCACGTCCCCCTCCCCAATAGCTAGCAATCCAGAACAGTCCAGTGGAGCCTGAGCGGTGGGTGTTGACTTCTGACACACTTCCAGTGATGTCAGGGGGTGTGGCACAGGCAAATAAGTCATGCTAATGAGTTATCCTAATGAGCTCCTGCACCTCTTTTTCTACGAAATGATCCCTGTTCAAGACCATCACGTTCTAGCCAACTGACGGCAACCTCGTAGGGTTTTCAAGGCAAGAGAACATTCAGAGGTGCTTTGCCATTGCTTGCCTCTGTGTTGTGACCCTGGTATTCCTTGGTGGTCTCCCACCCAAGGACTAACAAGGGATGGCTCTGCTTAGTTTCTGAGATATGAAATGATTGATTTCCCATTGCGTAAGAGTAATTTTCATTCTATATACTGAATTTTGTATACAGTGATATTAGTGCAGTTAATTGTATGTTTATGATATTATGTTATTGTATTTATGATGGAATCACTGAGGGTTGCTGTATCTGAATATACTTTGTGGATGTCCACACATATCTATGGAATGTTGACTCCAGCATGATTCTTGAAAAAAATATTGAAACAGATTTATAACTGGGGGTTCGTCGGGTTGGCTGGCAGAGACACTATCATAAGAACATAAGAACATAAGAGATGCCAATGTTGGATCAGGACAAAGGCCTATCCAGTCCAACACTCTGTATCACACAGTGGCCAGAAATACCAGTGCCATCAGGAGGTCCACCAGTGGGGCCAGGACATTAAAAGCCCTCCCACTGTTGACCCCCCCAAGCACCAAGATGACAGAGCATCACTTGCCCCAGAGTCCCTATCTATACCTTGTGGCTAATAGCCACAGTCTGTGCACTTAACCACTACACCAAACTGGCTTCACTGCCAAGAAGAAGAGAGAAGAGATTGGATTTATTCCCTGCCCTTCACTACCCAAAGGTGTCTCAGAGTGGCTTACAAACTCCTTTCCCTTCCCCTCCCCACAACAGGCACCCTGTGAGGTAGGTGGGGCTGAGAGACCTCTTGACAGAAACTGCTCTTTTTTCAAGAACAACTCTTACCAGAACTATGGCTTGCCCAAGGTCATCCAGCCAGGTGCAAGCGTAGGATTGGTGAATCAAACCCAATTCTCCCAGATTAGAGTCTGTGCACTTAACCACTACACCAAACTGGCCTTCATACCATTAGATGTTCTTTTGCGTTCTGTAGCAGCACAGGACAAGTCTTTGTCATCTGGTTTGCGATCAATGTTCAGGCATTTGAAGGGAGTGATCATGTCTACCTTCAGTCTTTCCTTCTCCAGGCTAAACATAACCCATGCCAGTTCTTTATAGGACTTGCTTTCCAGACCCCCGACCATCTCCTCTGAACCCATTTCCATTTGTCTTGATACTTCATTAAATGGATTGCCCAGAACTGGACACAAGAGAAAAGGGGGCATGGTATAGCTTGACCTCATCGCATCTTGGAAGCGAAGCTGAACCGGTACTTGAATGGGGGACCACCAAGGAAGACTCTGCACAAGAAGGTCTATGGCAAACCACCTCTGCTTCTCATTTGGCCTTCAAAGCCCTGTGCTGGGTCATCATAAATCAGTTGTGACTTGACAGCACATAGAATCATAGAATGTTAGAGTTGGAAGGGACCTTGGAGGTCATCTAGTCCAACCCCCTGCACTCTGCAGGAGCACAGCTGAAAGAGAGCCCTGCATACCTACAACATACCCGAAAGATGGTCGTCCAGCCTCTGCTTGAAAACGTCCAGCGAAGGAGCACCCACCACCTCCCGAGGCAGACTGTTCCACTGCTCAACCACTCTTACAGTTAGGAAGAAGGAAGTAGAACTTGGACACACATATTCCTGGTGATCATGGGTTAGCACTGAACGGCTTAAAGGACTTGAGATGCATCCGTAGTAGTAAAGCATTTGCATTGTGAGATGCGGTTGCCAGCCTCCAGGTGGGGCCT
>NW_015167229.1:0-3914 GCF_001447785.1 Gekko japonicus
TGTGCTTGTGTACGTTGGAGACTGGCATATAGACGCGTCATCCTTCTCAGTCCCTCATGGTTACACCTCTAAACCAGACAAAAATTCTGGCAGCCTTATGGGTGCATGGGAAACAAAATTCAAAAAATGCAGAATTCAAACGGTATTATATTGCAGTTGGAACACCGTTTATCTTCAACTTCAACTTGATATGGTTATAATCCAGTTGCTGTCAGGTAAGGAAAATGGGTCAGATTTTCAAAAGCTCAAAGACATCAAAAAGTATGAATCCAGTACGACGCGTCATCCTTCTCAGTCCCTCGTGGTTACACCTCTAAACCAGACAGAAATTCTGGCAGCCTTATGGGGGCATGAGAAACAAAATTCAAAAATGCAGAATTCAAAAGGTATTATATTGCAATTGGAACACCGTTTCTCTTCAACTTCAGCTTGATATGATTATAATCCAGTTGCTGTCAGGTAAGGAAAATGGGTCAGGTTTTCAAAAGCTCAAAGACATCAAAAAGTATGAATCCAGTATGGTGCAGCGATTAAAGTGCCAGACTAGGATCCAAGATATTTGGGTTCAAATCCCCCCTCTGCCATGAAGCTTACTGGGTAATTGCTCTGTGGCAGCCTACTTTCCCTTTCAGGGTTGTTCTGATGATAAAATGGGGGAAGAGAGAACTATGTCTTTGCAGGAACAGTGGGGGTAAAAACCCATAGTTTCTGGTTCAATATGATCAGAATCTTATGCTCCCTTTATCAAATCTATTGTAAACTGTTACTGAGACAGCTGTGATGCAAACTCCTTAGTGGACTTCTTGCCTGTTGAAATTTACTTTAATTTATTTTTACTTTGTTTATACTCTGCTTTTCTCCCCAGTAGGGACCCAAAGCTGCTCCACAGCATCCTCGCAACAACCCCGTGAGAATAAGTTAGGGTGAGAGTGTGTGACTAGCTCGAAATCACCCAGCCAGCTTCCATGGCATAGGGGAGATTCAAACCTGGGTTTCTAAATCCCAGTCCAACACTGTGTCCGCTACACCCCACTGTCAGGTGGAGATGCGTGCTGCACTTTTTATATTTATGGCTGGTACAAAAATAAAATCTGAATTGATTCAAGCTGGCGGACATCATGAGAATTCAGTATCTGTTAATTTTTCTTTTCATCCCCGTCAGCTCCATGGCTCTGGTATCGGCTGACTCCCGCATTGCTGAACTTCTGGGAGAGTTGCATCAGCTTATCAAACAGACCCAGGTAACGAGACAACTTTTCTGGAATGTTTGATGTTGTAAGGACTGGATTGGCTGGGACAGAGGGGTTTTTTTCAGGGCTTTTCCCAGGGTGGGAGAAGGAAACCCCAGCAGCTTAGTGGGATAGAGGGCATCATTCATTTTATTAGGGTCCATTTTGGATCATGACTCGTCAGAGGGTCTCTGTAGTTAAGACTAACCGAGGAAGGGACACGCAGTAGTTTGCCTGGAAGAAAACATCTTTCAGGTTTGGGTAGGAATTGCGGTTGCCTGTAAGGTTACACAGGAACCCTTTCTTCACCAGGAGGAGCGGTCGAGGAGCGAACACAACCTGGTGAACATCCAGAAGACACATGAGAGGATGCAGACCGAGAACAAAAGTGAGTCGGGATTCCTTGGGATGTGTCGAGCTGCCTTGTTCACTCAGTGTCTTCCTGGCTGATCTCCCTCAGAGCCCTTTCAAAACCTTTAAGACTCAAATCCTATGTGATACAATAAAAAAAATATTTTAAAAAAAATGACTTGTCAGAGGGTGTCTGTAGTTAAGACTAACCGAAGAAGGGACACGCAGCAGTTTGCCTGGAAGAGAAAATCTTTCAGGTTTGGGTAGGAATTGCGGTTGCCTGTAAGGTTACACAGAAAGCCTTTCTTCACCAGGAGGAGCGGTCGAGGAGCGAACACAACCTGGTGAACATACAGAAGACACATGAGAGGATGCAGACCGAGAACAAAAGTGAGTCGGGATTCCTTGGGATGTGTCGAGCTGCCTTGTTCACTCAGTGTCTTCCTGGCTGATCTCCCTCAGAGCCCTTTCAAAACCTTTAAGACTCAAATCCTATGATGCTTACCTGAGAATACGTCCCACTGAAATTAGTGGGACTTTCTTCCAGGTAAGCACATGCAAGATCGGACCCAAGAGGGCGAGGGTTGGGGGAGATAGACTGTGAGAGAAACCTCATGGCAAGACTGGTCATGCCTCCTCGTCAGCTTTTCTTTCCCTTCCTCAGTTTCTCCATATTATCGGACCAAGTTACGCGGCCTCTACACAACAGCGAAGGCTGATGCGGAAGCGGAGTGCAAGTGAGTGGCATTTATTCTTTCCAGGTTGAAATTGGTGTGTGTAGCTCACTGCTTTTCTTCTTAATGGGGGCCCATAGCAGCTTGCAGCGTCATCCTCCTTTCCCTCATTTTATGCGCACAGCTGCAACCCTGTGAGGAAGGTTAGGCTGAGAAAGCGTGACTGGCCAAAGGTCGCCCAGTGAGCATCCATGGCAAAGTGATTTAAACCTGGTTCTCCCAGATCCTCGTCTGATGCTTGAACCACATGTGATGCCGGCTCTCAGATACAAAAATATTTTTGGCCCGCTTTTCTGTCACACGGGTTTTAATCTAGCCCACAAAAAGTAAAGGTCATTGTACAACGATTTAAAAACAATCGATTTTGCAAGTGAGTGGCATTTATTCTTTCCAGGTTGAAATGGGTGTGTGTAGCTCACTGCTTTTCTCCTGAATGGGGGCCCATAGCAGCTTGCAGCGTCCGCCTCCTTTCCCTCATTTTATCCGCACAGCTGCAACCCTGTGAGGAAGGTTAGGCTGAGAAAGCGTGACTGGCCAAAGGTCGCCCAGTGAGCATCCATAGCAAAGTGATTTAAACCTGGTTCTCCCAGATCCTCGTCTGATGCTTGAACCACATGTGATGCCGGCTCTCAGATATAAAAATATTTTTGGCGCGCTTTTCTGTCACACGGGTTTTAATCTAGCCCACAAAAAGTAAAGGTCATTGTACAACGATTTAAAAACAATCGATTTTAAAGCCGTTTTAAAAGCCACAGGCACCCAGTCAGGTCTTGCTTTTCTGCTCTTCTGTCTTTTCCTCCCGCTCCTCTTCCCTTGCAGTTTAGCCTAACACAGTGGTGGCGAACCTATGGCACGGGTGCCAGAGGTGGCACTCAGAGCCCTCTTTGTGGGCACGCGTGCCATCGCCCCAGCCAGGCCCAGACCATCATTAAAGTGTCGAATTCTCTGCCAAATAATTTTAAGTAAATGAAAGCATTTGGGATTGCTTTCCTTACTTTGTTTGGATCATCTTAAGTTAATGTATGAGTTGTTTTTTCTAAATTAAAACCTCAGTATTCAGGTTAAATTGCCGTGTTGGCACTTTGTGATAAATAAGTGGGTTTTGGGTCGCAGTTTGGGCACTCGCTCTCTAAAAGGTTCGCCATCACTGACCTAACAGCAAGGGCTTGTCTCTCTCCACCTGATGTGAGCCGCTTTGGAAGGTGCCTGTGGTCTGAAAAGCGAGATCCAAATCAGTTAAACTGCCAGCAACGAAATGGCAGAAGGGGGAATGGGGATGCTGGGCTAGATGGCCCTGGGGCCTGATCCAGCAGGGCTCCACTTAGGTCCTAGATGCCCAGTGAAAACTCCCGTGATCAGCGATGACGCTACAGCAGAAAAAGCCCTCTCCCTGATCGGAAGCGGTTAATCACTGAATGTTGGAGCACTTAGACCAGCACCTGGTCTGATGGCCTCCAAGTGTTATGTTCCCAAGTATTTCCATCGACTCACTTTCCCCAATTTCCTCCCTCCACCCTTCCCAGCATCCTACGGAAAGCCTTGGACAAGATCGCAGAGATTAAGTCTCTTTTAGAAGAACGGCGCATTGGTAAGTGCTGTG
>NW_015167229.1:4747-6873 GCF_001447785.1 Gekko japonicus
CATATGGAGCAGAGGTCCATCAGTGGCTATTAGCCACAAGGTATAGATAGGGACTCTGGGGCAAGTGATGTTCTGTCTTCTTGGTGCTTGGGGGGGTCTTCTAATGTCCTGGCCCCACTGGTGGACCTCCTGATGGCACTGGTATTTCTGGCCACTGTGTGATACAGAGTGTTGGACTGGATGGGCCTTTGGCCTGATCCAACATTGGCATCTCTTATGTTCTTATGTTCTTATGTTACAATGAACCTTTTGGCATGCTTACACTGTTTCCTAGACTGAACCAAGACATGAAAATAATGTAGCCCCTGAAAAGTATAACTAACACCCCGAGCATTTGAAAAATTTGAATTCATCTAGTCCATGATTTGGTTCCTAACAGTGGCCAACCAGATGCCCCTGGGAAGCTCAGGAACAGGACACAAGGGCAACCATCGCTCCCTCTTTCTCGCTCTTGTCCATTTTTACTGCAGCCCTCCTTCCTCCAAGGAGCTCAGGGTGGCATTGCCCTTAAGTATTTGTCCTCGCAACAGCTCTGTGAGGTACATTAAGCCGAGAGGGTGTGGCTTAATGAGTGGTCCCCCGAGTGAGCCTCATGGCAGTGTGAGGATATGAACCTGGGTCTTCCAGATCTTAGCTCAACACTCTGAACACCATACCACACTGGCATTCTGCCAGTCCTTCTCATCTCAGGGCAGTGCTGCCTTTACTTATTTCTTAGAATAATAGAATCACAGAGTTAGAAGGGGCCATACAGGCCAACCCCCTGTTCAATGCAGGATCAGCCTAGAGCATCCCTGACAACTGTTTGTCCAGTCACTGCTTAAAGACTGCCAGGGCGGGGGAGCTCACCACTCCCCGAGGCAGCTGATTGCACTGTTGCACAACGCTCAGTGTAAATGTTTTTCCTAAGATCGAGCTAGTACCTTCCCGCCCTTAATTTAAACCCATTATTATGAGTCCTATCCTCTGCTGCCAACAGGAACAGCTAGAGATGTAAAATTTCAGGAAATTTTGAAGCTTGGGAAAAAATGGAGATTTTCGGAAAAATTGAAAAAAATGCTACATTAGCATTTCTTTTGTCTTTTCTAGATTGAAAGTCATTCTGTTACTTTAGGAACATAAAATATGACTATGGACATTTTTACTTGGCATGAAATTATCTCAACTAGCATATTAAAAATATAGTGTATCCAAACAATTATTACAAACAGAATACCCACCCACATGCAAAAACAAAACTGAAACTTTTTTATTTTCTGACAAGCGCACCTCCTAAAGGAAGAAATTCATCTTGTTCTTGCATTGGAGAGTTCAGTTTGTAACCTAGGACTTGCTTGTCCTCAGTGCACAGAAATTAGATCAATCTGATACCATTATATATTTTAGAAATGATTTGGAAAATATTTGAACACCTTGTCTTAAAATATTTTATTCATCATGTTAAAATAAAACGTTCCATAATCATTTTTTTTCTTTTCTTTTTTCAATTTTTCCAATTTTTTTCCTGGCCTTCACATCTCTAGTCAGAGGTCTGGAGAGAAAGATTGAACTGAAGAAGCATAGAATATTTACTAAGGTTAAGAAGAAGAATCTTAGCTTTGCCTCTGACTCCAGATCTTTTTCTCATAGGCTTTGCTAGGAATAGCCTTTAAAATACAGATTGGATAAGGACGAGAGCCACACTCCGTGCATAAGCTTAAAAGGAAAACAATTCTAAGTTTACTGATGATCAAAGGGGAGGGGAACTTTGGAGAAAATAAAGAAAAGATACCTTAGCTAAGCAAACTACTTGTTTACAGGAAGAAAGGTAAAAGCTTAATGACAACTTCTTCCCAAACAAAGAGAGGAAATACAAACATAAAATGCCAAACATCCAATACATTGATTAGCCAATAAAGAGGTCAGAGATCACTTCATTTTATTAACCCCACTTACAAATTTTCCCAGGCTAGACTTAACTCTATTCTAATTGGTTACAGGTTAGACTACATGACATCCTGCTTAGTAACAACAACAGTTAACTCTATAGTAACTGAAGTGGAGGCAACTTGTAAATATGCCAACAGGCTTAGGTGACTCTGGGTTCTCATCTGACATCTTCTCTTCCTCAGGTATGAAGTGGACGA
>NW_015167229.1:6912-23195 GCF_001447785.1 Gekko japonicus
GCATGGGATGGCTGATGCTGGGGCGGCCCCATCTTAATTTCTACCTCCTCCTCTGTAGGCGCCACACCCTGAGCCGACGGCGCATCATCCCCCTGCCCCAGTGGAAAGCCAACCCTGAAACAGACCCTGAGGCCTTGTTCCAGAAAGACCAGCTGGTCCTGGCATTATACCCACAGACCACCTGCTTCTACCGGGCGCTTATTCATACCCCTCCACAGCGGGTAAGGAAGAGGCCTGGGTGATCATTTCTCTACTTTGGTCTGCAAGGCACCTGCCGAGCATCATCTCTTGTTCTCCTGTGGGCCTGCAGTTGCTCCCTGATCCCAGCCAGCAGAGGAATTTCCCTGTTGGAATCAAACTAAAACTCTAATTTCCAGTCAAGGGTGCGAAGACTCTGGCCACTTCTGAACACGAAGCCTTTGTTACTGTGTGTCATGACTAATGCCCACTGTGAGGCTTATCCTCCATGGATTTGTCTATTCTCTTTTTTTTGGAAGACATCTAAATTGGTTTCAGTTCCCTGCGTCTTCTATGCCAGTAAGTCTGTTTAGCTTAAATTCTTTATGTGCCCCACCTTTCAGTCCTAGTCCTGGAGGAAGATACACCACAGAGTTTCTTCATATTTGCAGGACTCACTAGGGGACAGAAAAGACCCAAAGACAGGCAGTAGTCTGAGGAGGACTGAGCATGTTCATTGCCTTGAGAATGTTGAGGGGGAATTGAATACCCTGTATCCACCCCTAACTTTGATCAATTATACCAAGACAGCAAAGTTCAGTTTATGAAAGCCTGCTAAATGCTCAGCTAAGAATTATACCTGATGCCTGAAAGATTAGCCAATTTGAGCCTGCTGGCACCTTTGGAATTCTGAAACAGGGTGGTGGAGTCAGTCACAAAATGGCTGCTGCAGGAGGTGGTGCCAACCAGAAAATGTCAGGGAGTGAGGTTATGCATATCTCTAATAGTAACTCATTCAGCATTTCAGAAGCTCTGTTTAACAGGATGTCTTTTAAAATGAACATGTTGTTTACAAATATTTTACTACATACACGCAACTTATTTGCGAGCCGGTTTGTTGCAGTGGTTAGGAGCGTGGACTGTAATCTGGGAGAACCAGGTTTGATTCTCCAGTCCTCCACATGCAGCCAGCTGGGTGACCTTGGGTCAGTCACAAGTTCTCTCAGAGCTGTTCTCTCAAGAGAAGTTTTCTCAGAGCTCTCTCAGCCCCACGGGGGGAGGAAGGGAAGGAGATTGTAAGCTACTCTGAGACTCCCGAGTGAAGGGTGGGGTATAAATCCAATCTTTTCTTCTTCTTTCAGTCACCCGTGAAGATCTTTATGCTGTGGTGGCAGCTGCTGCCGAAACAACTTTTTTAAAAATCTGGCCAACCGATCAGATCTCTGATGGCCATTCAGAAGCCCTGCTGCTCAAAAGCCCCACCTGGTCCTGCCAGCTTTCTAAAAGAAACCTTGGTGGGCACCAGGAAAGGTGTCAGCGGGCACCATGGCCCTGATGGGTGCCATATTGAGGACGCCTGCCTTTAAGCTACATGTGGCCATTTGGCAGAATAAATAAGGGGCATGATACCGCAGATGAGGTGCCACTGCACAAAAGGCCCTGTCTCTGGTAGATTATCTTTTAACTACAGAAGGCACCCAAAGTAGGACCATTTAAGTGACTGGGCTGTCCTTAAAATTCCCTGTTGACAGTGTAGGAAAAAGGTCTGCCCCGAGCGTACCACAGATCCTCTTCCATTGAGTGATATCTTTGGGTGATCGAGTGTATTATCTTGTGATACTGTGCACTGAGATGTGGGCAGATGCTATGAACATCAGGAGCACAAGATACAGCCCAGCTGAATCCAGGTGGCGAGTGAATGGCGTGTGTCCTTCCATCCCACCCTTTAACCCAGTAAAATTGCTCCAGACTTGATTCTGGCTGGGTCAAACTGGCTGGGTCAAGGGGGCAAAACAGAATGGACCCGTGGGCTTTCCCCTTCTGCGGGATATTGTGTAACTCTGTGTCCCTCCTCTCTCAGCCCCAGGATGATTACTCGGTGCTGTTTGAAGATACGAGCTACGCAGATGGTTATTCTCCACCGCTCAACGTGGCCCAGCGCTATGTAGTGGCTTGCAAAGAGACCAAGAAGAAATGACAGTGCCCTCTAGTGGCTGGTAGTGACGTAGGCACGACGAACCAGCTCTAGAGAACGGGGGTGTTGTGGGATTTCAGGTTTTTAATAAAGTAACATGAGGTGTTTGAAACACTTTCTGAGCATTTCCTTCTACCAGAAAAAGCAAAATAAAACCGGGGGGCTGGTAGCTTCGCTGCCTCGCAATTTGTCAGGGAAATATGCTGGGCTCTACTGGTAGCAGGAGCTCCTTTGCATATTAGGCCACACACCCCTAGTGTAGCCAATCCTCCAAGAGCTTACAGAGCTCTTCTTACTGGGGCTTCTGTAAGCTCTTGGAGGATTGGCTACACTAGGGGGTGTGGCCTAATATGCAAAGGAGCTCCTGCTACCAGTAGAGCCCTGATTTTTGAACCAAGTTTTGACGAGGGACACTGGAGTTATAATTTTGTCAAGAAAGGAGGGTGGGGTGTTTGGATTGTGGGTAAAGGAGGATGGGTGGAGCCTCTGGACTTTAAGGACTTCTGACTTCTGTCATACATTGAAGGGCTTGTCTCATTTGGCCTCCTGAAAGGCCTGGGAGCCGGAAAGGTTTGCTGCTATTCTGACTCTACAAATGGAGACCCACAACACAACATTTGGGTGTGCACCAGCCCTTAACAAGTAGCACTATGGCCTTTGACCTGAATGATCCAGACTGGCTCGATCTTGTCATATCTTGGAAGCTAAATGACGTCAGCCCTGCTTAGTACTTGGATAGAAGACCACCAGGGAAGTCGCAAGTTTGCTATGCAGAGGCAGACACTGGCAAAGCACCACAATTAGTCTTTTGCCTTGAAAACCTTATGGGGTTGCTCTAAGTCAGTTGCAGCTTGATGGCAAAAGATGTCTTCAGCCTGCCTGGAACATGAATCTCATACCCTTGTATAAGCTGCATGTTTTAGGCTGGAGGGGAGGAAGTTTCAGAAGGGGGGGGGAATCGAAAACACATTTACTGCCTTTCCAAAAGCTCCCCCTGCTATTCCATATAGCAATAAACAGCTCAAAGTTTGGGGCTAATTGTCCTTAATGTTTCTTTAAGCAGCAGGGTTTTGAGGAGGGTAAACCTCCACCCCATCCCATGCTATTCTATGAAGGTGTAGGATTGGCTGCCGACCAGTGTTCCCTCTGAGTTAGTGTGAGCTAGCTCATAGTTTTTGAGCCTCCGGCTCACACATTTTTGTCTTCGCTCAGGAAGGATGGTTGCAGAGCAAACTAATTTATGCAGCAGCCAAATTAAAGCTCACAACTTTAATGCCAGTAGCTCACAAAGTAGAATTTTTGCTCACAAGACTCCACAGCTTAGAAGGAACAGTGCTGACTCCTATAAAGCTGGGAGCAGGGAGAGATTTTCGAAGGGAGAGATTAGTGTTCTTTTTGTTTTCCCCCATTTTGAAAATGCCATTTATCCCAAGGACAGTGTTTGGGGAAGATGGACTCTAGTGAGACTCCTTTGGGTAGTGAAGGGTGGGGTATAAATCCAATCTTTTCTTCTAGTGGCTACAGTCTGAATTGATGTGGACAATGGCTGTAAAAAGATCACAAAACACCTCTGGATGCTACGTGGAGGGGGAGATGTGCAGTTTTGCAGGTCCCACTCACATTAGTGCCATTTTCTTAAATTTCAAGCCTTTTGGCAATCATTTTCCCCACCCAGTGAAGGGCTTTTTGAAAATTGGCAATTGACAGATAGTTGCACTAGATTGCTGTACTGTAGCAGTGTACTAGTTCCCAGCTTTCATTCATTTTAGAAATTAAGTTTCCAGTCTTTTTTTAAAGAAGTCTTTTTGTTGCAGAGTTATAAGGGGAAAGGTGTGCACATTTTCATATAAGTAACAAAGGCTTTTTAAACAAATGCTGGGAACTAGTATATTGTTGCAGATGATTGTTAATATGCTGTAACAATTGGTCAATTTCCACCACCCACCCCAGCCCTATAGGAAATACCAGTGTAAATGCTGCATTTTCAGGAGTGACTGCCATACAGTGAATTGTGTCTTGTACAAGTGAACCATCCTACCATTTCAGGGCTCTGCTGCCTTATCCTCCAGTTTACCTGAACTAGGCCTTGTTGACTCTGGATTAAAATCTCACCTGGCAAGCATTTCACCCCTGCATTTATATTTTACCACGCTCTCAGCCTTGGTCTCTCCTTGTTCCTCCACCCTGTACCTGGAATCATAAAGAGCCTCTCCCTCAATCACCTCACCTCTGGCCTGTCTTTTGAGTTTAAAAGCCACTGTATAAAACAAATATTCCACGAAACCTATCTAGTGCTTGCTGGTTATTAACGTCCTTCCCTTAATTGGTGGGGGTCTTCTTGACACCTGAGGGCTCCTAAAGGAATTGGCAGACACAAGACAGCAGCTCTAAGAATGCCTTCTGGTATCTTCACCACAAGTCTGGTTACTCCTGGGGATTTCGTGTTGTTAGAGCTTTTTTGAACAAGTCACCGCATTGACTACACCAGTGTTATGAACCTAGGGAGCCTCCCATGGAGACAGATCAAGATGGGTAGCCACGTTAGTCTGTCTGTAGCAATGAAACTGAAGCTCAAATCCTTTGGCCACCCAATGAGAAGGGAGCACTCACTGGAGAAGACCCTGATGCTGGAAAAGATTGAAGGTCAAAGAAGACGGGGACGGCAAAGGATGAGATGGTTAGACAGTGTCACAGATGCAACGAACATGAAGTTGAGCAAACTTCAGAGGACTGTGCGACTGAACAACAACAACACCGCATTGACTACACCAGTGTTATGAACCTAGGGAGCCTCCCATGGAGACAGATCAAGATGGGTAGCCACGTTAGTCTGTCTGTAGCAATGAAACTGAAGCTCAAATCATAGAGATCTCCAGCCACTACCTGGAGACTGGCAACCCTAGCACCCCAGGCTCCACCCCCAAAGCCTCTAGGTGTTTCTCAACCCCAAGCTGGCCACCGTAGCCGGTGCGGCTGGAGTCTTGCTCTTTTCTCCGGCTAGGGAGCCCCCGGAAGTGACGAGAACTTGCCGGAAGTACAGCCCACTGTGGGGCCGGACCTGGGGAGTGTGCGACTGAGTGAGTCACCGAAGAAAGCGGGACGCTGGAGGAAGTGGGGGCGAGCGGGACTGGAGTTGCACAGCCAGCCGGGCGCGTTCTTCCCTTTTCCCCGCTATCCGGCGTTCCATTGGTAGCCCAGGCAGGCGGGAGCGCAATGGGCTCATTTCCCTCCACTGGCCAGCGCGCATAAGCCTGGGTTTCCGCCAGCCGTGCTGCAGCCGACGCTTCTCCTTGCAAGGTCCCTGGCAAGTTTTCTGCCTTGTTCCGTCGCGTTTGCAAAGCTCGCTGTGCTCACAAAGCTCCTTCTCACAGTCCTTGCTTGCTATTAGTACATTGTTAACGGTGGTTGGCAGCGGCTCAGGATCTGCTCCTACAGAGGCAGCTGGCCCTTTCTTAGGCTGTTTCCTGTTGAACTTGGGCCAGTGCCTAGCCACGTCCGATTAAAAAAAGGAATATGCTCAGCAGTGTGATCCTGTACGAAGTTAGTCCAGTCTAAGCCCACTGAAATCATTGCATTTAAGCTGGAGGAGCTTTGCATAGGATTGCACTTTTGAGCACGGTAGTTTCAGATGGGCAGCTGCGTTAGTGTGTAGTGATAAAATAAAAGCAGCGTCCAGGGGCCCCTTGAAGGGTAACAAACCTTATTCCAGCATAAGCTTTCGTAAATCAGAGAGCTTGTTTCATAACTAAGAGTAGCAAACTTTATTTCAGCATAAGGTTTCCTAAATCAGAGCTTAATTTGTAAGGTGCATGAAGTGTTCTATTAAGCAGGCAGCAGAAAGGTGCAGGAACCGGTGCCTGGATTTGGGGGTGTGACTGGCAGTGTCCTTGTAAGGGAACTCAAAACACCCTAATTATGGCTGACTGCAACAAAACTCCAGGGGTATTCTCCTTTTCCTACCAACATAAATCCAGACTGCAGCTGGTGGGAGAAAACTCACCTATTCTCCTTCACCTGCCCAAAGGTTATGCTCTCCACAATTGTATTAGCTTGCCAGTGCAGGTGTGAACCATAAAAGAACATTATGCAACAAACCACTAATCCATTATCCTCCAGGCACTATGGTGGGAAACGAACAGAACATGTGTGAAAGTCACGTCTCCAAGCACAGCTCTGTCGAGAGGCCACACACCCTTAAGGTGGAGCTGCAGTTCTGGTCTCTAAAGGTAAATTGCATGTCCTCCCACTGCCCCTTTTTTTTTACCAGATGCTGCATGTTTTCCGGGACCTGTCCCTATTTTGCCCATTGGAGACACTTTTAAAAATCTTGCTTGTGGGCTCAGATGTATGCCGGAGCTCTTCAGTTCTCTTGGGAATACCTCTAGAACAGAGGTGTCGAACTCATTTGTTACAAGGGCCGGATCTGACATAAATGTCACTTTGTTGGCCCAGGCCATGTGTGCCATAAAACATAATGCCAGGTACTGGAGATATAAACTATATAAAGGACAGCAGCTGGTAAGCTCTGAGTTGTTGTATTCTCACTGCAAGGCCCCACGGGCTGGGAGAGGGGTGCAAAGGAAAACCCATATGGGTGGACTGGAGAGCCAGCGGTGCAGCACTGGGCAGATGTTCCCACACTGCTTGACTGTTGCAGGCAAGGTTTTTCCACCATGCCGAAGTTACAATCGGGGTGGCTCTGCCCACTCCCCCTGAGCAGTCTCCTGTTCCATCCCTTGCACTTGTTGCTCGCAGGCCACATAAAAGCCCTGGATGGGCCTGTTCCGGCCCCTGGGCCTTATATTTGACACCCCTGCTCTAGAAGCCAGTCGAAGTTGCAATCGGGGTGGCTCTGCCCACTCCCCCTGAGCAGTCTCCTGTTCCATCCCTTGCACTTGTTGCTCGCGGGCCACATAAAAGCCCTGGATGGGCCTGTTCCGGCCTCTGGGCCTTATATTTGACACCCCTGCTCTAGAAGCCAGTGTGGTACAGTGGCTAGAGGGACGGCCCAGGATGTGGGTGACCAGGTTTTACTATCTGCTCTGCCATGGAGGCTTGTTGGATGACCTTGGACCAATCACACACCCTCAGCCTCATCTACCTTACAGAGTTGTGAAGGAAAAAAATGGGGAGGAGAATGTTGTAAGCTGCTTGGGGAGAAAGGTGGGGCATTAAGTAAATAAATAAATAGAAGTTAATTGTGAAGGAAAGGGAAAGGATGCATCTTGGTCTTGAGCACCTGTGTGGTGAAAGAGACCTGTTTAAGCATGCTCTGTTGTGGCCCCCACCTCGTGGAGTGGACCTGGCTGAGGAGGCCAGGAAGGCGCCCCCACTCCTGTCATTCCTCAAAAACTGTGGAAAACAGAATTGTTCAAGAGGCATTTCTGTAGCCCTGTGCCAGATAGCCCAGGCAAGCCCGATCTCGTCAGATCTCAGAAGATAAGCAGGGCCGGCCCTGGCTAGTATTTGGATGGGAGACCTCCAAGGAATACGAGAGTCGTGACACGGAGGCAGGCAATGGCGAGCCACCTCTGAACATCCCTTGCCTTCAAGCCCCACCAGGGTCATAAGAAAGCAGCTTGACTTGATGGCAAAAAAGAGGGGCATTTCTGTAAAGGTAATAGGGCTATACTGGTTTGAGAAAGTGCTTTATGAATGGAAGGAGACTGTGGACTATGCCACTGTGTGTAGGACATTTTATCTGGTTAGGTAAAGGTAAAGGTTCCCTTGCTCGAAAGCCAGTCAAATCCGACTCTAGGGTGCTCATCTCCGTTTCAAAGCCGATGAGCCAGCGCTGTCCGAAGACGTTTCCGTGGTCATGTGGCCGGCATAATCGAAAGCCAGTCGAATCCGACTCTAGGGTTGCGGTGCTCATCTCCGTTTCAAAGCCAAAGAGCCAGCGCTGTCCGAAGACATTTCCGTGGTCAGGTTGGCAGGAGTTGGAACTAGAGACGGGAGCTCACTCCATCATGCGGCACACTCGGGTCTCGAACTGCTGAACTACCGACCTTCCACAGCCTGCAGTTCATCGTCTTAACCACTTGAGCCACCGCAGCTCCTATTGTCTGGTTACCGTATGTATTATCCCGCTGTCACCGCATTGTTTTCCAGTGATGGAAAAAACCCTCCCATACTGTTCCATCTGCCAGTTAAGATACATAAGAACATATGAAGCCCCCAAAGGCCCATCAAATCCAGGATTCTGTTCACGCAGTGGCTGACCAGCTCCCATCAAATCCAGGATTCTGTTCACGCAGTGGCTGACCAGCTCCCTTTGGGAAACCCACAAGCAGGATGACTGCAACAGCACCCTTTCGCCCGTGCTCTCCAGCAACTGATATTGGGCGATTCTGCGTTGGCTATTCCCTCTGTTGTTCTACCAAACCCACCTTGGAACAGAAATTCCTCTCTGCATTGCATGCTGCTTTCACTTTCATTGATCATCGGATTTAATGGTGCCCGCTACACTGCATGCCGCTTTCACTTTCTTTGATCATCGGGTTTTATGGTACCTTCTGCATAGATTCATGGCTGTTCAGGGGTGACTTTGCAGTCAGTACTGCGTTGGCCTGGTTTGTTTGAATGTGGTTTTGAGCTGCACCTTTTCCTCAGTGTTGAGAAAATGTGGAGTGAATGTCAGATGCAGAATCGCCCATAAAGAGGGATTCAGTCTAAGATCCTTTTCTGTAGCCCTGCCGCATACCAGGGGGCAGGCATAGTAGGAATGCTGGGGCCCAGGGCAAAAGGCCAGGATGGGGCCCCAGAATCACTGCCACCTTCACCTCCCATAAGGCCTCCCAGTTGCCTGCTGGGGGCCGGAGGTCTCCTTGGCTATCATTTCAGACATTATAAAGTTAAATACTTGGGTGATGTAATGATTCTTGTACAATGGTTTAATCATTGTATAATGTTAGTTATGCAGTCTGTCCCGCATAGAAATCTCTTGCCACAACTCTCAAAAGGAAAAACGCCAATCCACTCATCTTCCTGCAGGGGAAGTTTCATTGCACAATCTTGTGGAAAAGACGCAGATGGTTCTAACAAAAGCTACTCCCTCCTAAAAAGGTAAAGGTTTCCCTTGCTCGAAAGCCAGTCGAATCCGACTCTAAGGTTGCGGTGCTCATCTCCGTTTCAAAGCCGAAGAGCCAGCGCTGTCCGAAGACGTTTCCGTGGTCATGTGGCCGGCATGACTAAACACCAAGGCGCACGGAACGCTGTTACCTTCCCACTGAAGTGGTACCTATTTATCTACTTGCAATTTCTTGCTTTCGAACTGCTAGGTTGGCAGGAGCTGGAACTAGAGACGGGAGCTCACTCCGTCATGCGGCACACTCGGGTCTCGAACTGCTGAACTACCAACTTTCCATAGCCTGCAGTTTAGCGTCTTATCCACTTGAGCCACCGCAGCTCCTCACTCCCTCCTAGCACTTGTGATTTGAACTTGTAATTTCAGGCTCTCTATACGGGATACCCGGTCTGCTGATCTGTTTCAACCTTGGAGGCACTTTTACAGCTGTGAAAGTTCCTGCTTTCCACAGTAAGATGAGTTGACAGTAGATATTTGTTTTGGTGCAGTGATGCTCCTTGGTGACTGTTATGTATCGCGATGGAACCATACTTCTAAATGGGCTCGCAGCGAACATGCGAGATAGCGTAGGTTGGAACGCATAACAATAGATGGCCAGGATCCTAGAATGCACCAATAGATAGATCCGGATCCTAGTAATAGTCAATTGGTAAACAATACTCTGTAAATAGCCTATCGTTGGGAGTGGTGTGTGTGTTGGGTGTGGTGTGTTTCACGAATATAAGCAGGGCTCGGACCCTGCAAGTTTGTCTTTAGTTTGAGCTGGAACCACTAATAAACTATGAGCTAATTACTCAATGCGTCTGAACCCAGTATATTTCAGTGACATTAGGTTTTTCTTTGATCACTGAACTCTTTTTCTTTGGGGCTGGTTCAGCCTGTGTGGTGCTGAAGTAAGCAGAGGAGGCCTGGGGTAGGGGGTGGGGCCCCACCAAGATTCACAGAGCCTGAGCTGCCTGAGCAGGAAAGTGTGAAGGAAACATATAGGTTGGCTGATGTTTGAATTCTTGCTAATAACCTTTGCCCAGATTTAAAAGTCCGACATTACAGAGCCAAAATTCAAAGTTTAAACCATCTTTGGCAGCCTAGCTCTGCCCAGTGGGAGCGTATGTCCTTTGGGGTAGATCAGTAAAGTAATAAAACAGCTATTTTGAGGTCTAACATATTCATTAACTGTGTTGTTGTCGTCCCCCCATTGAACCGAAACAGATTATAACCAGAAACCAGCTTGTCATTTTTTTGATCTGTTAAAAAACATTTTCACTATCTTGCATGCTAATATAACAAGCCATCTATATATACAACTATGATCTGTAATTCCATTTCAATGTCTGATGAAGTGTGTGCACACGAAAGCTCACATCTTGAATAAAACTTTGTTGGTCTTAAAGGTGCCCCACTGGACTCTGACTTTGTTCTAGTCCTTTAGGGGTTATCAGAACAGATCACAGACTCATAAGGCAGATGCAGCTTGAATGACCCGTCATTTCTACGTTATATATGCATCTTTTATTTAAGCCTAGAGTTCTGAAAAAGAACACAGGTTGTACTACTTCAAAAGGAAGAACAGAGTTTCAGTTTAAAAAAAGTACTACACCAGGGAAGAGAATATGATTAGCCACAAGGTACAGATAGGAACTCTCGGTCTGGGGCAAGTGATGCTCTGTATTCTTGGTGCTGGTGGGGGCAGCGGTGGGAGGGTTTCTAGTGCCCTGGTCCCACTGGTGGACCTCCTGATGGCACCTGGTATTTTTGGCCACTGTGTGACACAGAGTGTTGGACTGGATGGGCCATTGGCCTGATCCAAGATTGACTTCTCTTCTACTGATGATTTAAGACATCTTAAGAATAGTTTGATAAAGAGAGAAACATGTTTAGATTTCACAAAGGGAGCCCAAGAGAAACAGCTTCAAGGGGGAGAGAAATTGTTTTATTTCATGACTAGAATGAGAGATGTAAGCCGTGTAAGTCTGAGAATCTGTGGCATTTTATACAAATGCTTGGTGTTCCGAAGTGAGTATATGTCTGCATACAAAGGTTATCTAAATTCTTTAAAAAGACAAAACAACGAAGGGAGCAGTTCCAGTATCAGAAAAATCTCTCCAGGCCCCAAAAGCGTAAACAGAAGGCAAAAATGCATTTCTTTTAGAAATGTAACAATCTCCAGATGTTCACAAATCCTTTTCCGCTGACAAGGTAGGGAGTCTGAAGTTAATAAACAGCAGGACTGTCCGTCTCTTAAGGTGCTGCAGATGTCATTTTTATTTTCAGTGCCTATGAGCTAATATGTTACCTATGTCGAAAGTTACATGGTGGTTCACAGCAGCATTGAATTATGCCTGACAATGGAGAAATTTTGAGTCCAGTGGCACCTTTAAGACCAATAGTTTTATTCCAGGGATGAGCTTTCATGCACACGCACTGCGTGCAACAAAAACTCATACCTTGAATTAAAGTCTGTTGGCCTTAAAGGTGCCACTGGACTCAAACTTTGGTCTGCTGCTTCAGTTGAACACGGGTAACCCACCTGAATCTATCTTAATGGAGAAATTGTCTCCCTCTTCAGGGTTTTCTTTTCTGTTCTTGGGGATAAGTTGAAGGGGTCTTGAAGGCACCTCGAATGGATGCTAGAGGCTGGTTCTTGATAGGAATCCTCCATTAAACTAGGAAGCCAGAGACAGATTTTTTTAAAAAAAATCCTGAACCCTGAAGGAAATAGAGAAGGCTCAGATTCTCTCACTAACGGGGAACAGAAAGAAAGAGCAGCCAGTGAGAGAGATGAAGACAGAATGTCGCACTCCAGTAGCAGCTGAGAGTTTCCTTGCCATAAATGGACCTCTGCTTTTCTGTCACTTCACTTCTGACATACAAATGTTGCTTTGATTCAGGCTTGCCAGCCTCCAGGTGGGGCCTGGAGACCTCCAGGAATTACAACTGATCTCCAGACTGCAGAGATCACATGACTGCTTTGGAGGCTGAAGTCTATGGCATTATACCCCACTGAGTTCCCTCCCCAGGCGTCACTCTCAAATCTCCAGGAATTTACCAACTCAAAGTTGGCAACTCTATATCCAGTATAGATTTTGGCCACTTGGCCATTGCTTTGAGAAAGCAGAGGGGCTCTGTTTAGTTTTTTTTCCTCCAAGAACCTAGTACATTTATCCACTGAAATGTTTATTCTCCCGCCCTCCATTTTAGGCTCAAAACAACCAGGAGATACACACTGGCCCAAGATCATGTGATCTACACTGGCCCAAGATCATTCAGTGAGCTTCATAGCTAAGTGAGGGATTTGATACTGATGACGTTCTAACCAGTATGCTACATTGTCTCTCTTTGTTTGGCATTAAAAACAAACTTGAAGGCACTGTTCTAAAAAAAAGGAGAGGGGTTTGTGATTTTCAAGGCCAACCAATCAGAACTCTGCACAGTGCAGCAGTGACTCCATGATTGCCTCAAGGGTTAGCCAATCAACATGCCACACAGGAAACAGGAAGAACCAGTAACTTCTCGGCTGGTCTGGAGGATTGGAAGTATGTGTGCCTGTCCAGAAAGGGGTAAATGCAGATCCACAACAAGCTCAGTACTCAAGTGACGTATGTTTGTCTTCACCATAGAAATTCTGCGTGTTCAGAGGCAGCTGAATGTGAAAGAGAATCCATGAATCATGGCTTCCGTTTTTCAGTTCTCCAACATCTTAGTTGAACATCTAATCATCAGATGGGAACCTGAGTAGGTAGATTTAAAGAAGCTAAAAGTACCACCATCTTGCTGTTAATAAGATGGTGGAGTTTGGAAACAGCTCAGACGGAGCATTCAGATCTCTGTCCGGAAGTGGAGAGTTGTTCTTTCCATCTGCTTCTTGTAATGCTCATCGAAAATCTCATTTTGAGCCACTGTGAAAAGGTTCTTCCAGTCGCCAGTGATTCCTGAATGGAAGGGAAAAGAAAAGCCAGGGGTCATTTCCTGCAGGAGTGCACAGGAGCGGAGCTCCGGCAGTAAAGAGCCCAGGGGGCGGGCACATGCAACAAGCCCCACCCCCTGCTCCCAGCAGCCCTCATCCCCGCAGCCCCAAGTCAGAGCAAGAAGCAGCCAGGTAAGTTGCAGAGCCCCCCCCCCCCGCCCAAAACAGCCCAGTGGCACCTTTAAGACCAAGTTTTATTCAGGTACAAGCTCTCCTTCCTCTGCGAGGACAGATCTGCACGTTCCCCCCATCCACTAGCTAGCAATCCAAAACAATCCAGTGGAGCCTGAGCGGTGGGTGTTGCCTTCTGACACACTTCCAGTGATGTCAGGGGGTGTGGCATATGCAAATAAGTTATGCTAATGAGGTCCTGCACCTCTTTTTCTACGAAATGACCCCTGCCAAAAGCTAAAGAGGAACAAGGCCGAGTGGGGTTGCCAGGTTGGGAAATCCCTGGAGCACTGGGGGCAGAGCTTGGGGAGGGTGGAGTCTGCAGAGGGGCTGGGGCTCAGCGGAGATCTGTTGCCACTGAATCTGCCCTCCAAAGCGGCCATTTTCTCCAGGGGGACTCATCTCTACTCTGGAGATCAGTCGTAATTCTGGGAGGACTCCATGCCCCACCTGCAAGTTAACAACTTTCAGGCCAAGGTTTGTAAAACTGCTACCTAAAGAAAGACCTGTCACTTTTGAGGGAAGAGGGAATAAAGCCAGGGTGGCCAAACTGCAGCTCGGGAGCGGCCTGCGGCTCCTTCACACAATCTAATTTAATGTTAATAAAAAGCAAATGTGCCTATTTTTCAATTTAAAAGTGTGTGTAATATTTGTTCGTATCTTGCGGCTCTCAGACATCTGACGTTTATAATGTGTGGCTGTTACACTAAGCGAGTTTGGCCACCCCTGGAATGAAGAGTTCCTCACTCCCCTACTTCTCCCCTGCCACCAATGGAGGACACAACCTTCGACAGCAAGGCCCGGTTTCCCAAAGCTTGCCCTCCTCTCTTTTTTTCCCCAAAATCACTTTATTAGGATATATTATTAAATCAAATACCAGTTATAATATTGGTTATATCGTACATCCTTATTTCTATCCTACTCCCCCCCCCGGCTTCCCACAGTGCTCCAACCTCCAGCCCAATTCTTAAACTTACTTCTACTTTTCCCTTATTTCTTCATCATAGTATACCAGTAACACTTCTTTCACTTATTCTTTTTTTTAACTAATTTCCCCTTAATAACACTCGTTTTTCAGTAACTGTCAAAGCAAATCAAATTGTCCTTTACATCCCAATATTTTTCTAAGTAATCTTTAAAGTCTTTCCAATCTGCATAAAACTCTTCTGCTTCAAGATTCTTAAGTTTCCTTGTCATTTTGTCCATTTCAACCATAAATAGTAGTTTCTTAATCCAATCCCCGATTTCCGGAGTTTTGTCTTCTTTCCAACATTGAGCATAAGTCATTCTAGCTGTTGTAATCATATACCACATCAAAGTTCCCAAAGCTGGCCCT
Source organism: Gekko japonicus (assembly GCF_001447785.1). Lineage (NCBI taxonomy): Eukaryota > Metazoa > Chordata > Lepidosauria > Squamata > Gekkonidae > Gekko > Gekko japonicus. The sequence continues at coordinate 21,623 of NW_015167229.1, forward strand.
CCTCTCTCTTCCTCCAAACCACCAGGAGTCTTTGAGCTGTGAGGAAGAGGATGGCTATAGCCTCTCTCCCAGCACAGGAGTCACATTCGAGATAAGGAGAAAGACTGAGGCCTGTTTCCACACCTTCCAGGTTAGGAGGCAGAGCTCTGAGAGAGCAGAATGGCCAGCAGGTGAATGATGGTAAACTCTTGTCATTTTGGCACTAATCCCAATCCCACCCCTGCCTCTCCAGCTCTCTGCCCAGCTCACCTTTCCTCATGAAAGGGGAGATACTGTGGTCCATGATTGCGGTGGGAATGGTCTTGTAATTGGCCATCTCGTTCTGCTTCATCTCTTTGAAGGAGGTGTGGTGGGCAATCTTCTCCACCAGCTGGGGGTCAAGGGGCCTCTCCAGGAATTCCATGACCTTCCGGATCTCCCTCTGTGGGTCCTGGAAGGGGAAGCAATGTTGGTATTAAAAGATGGCCTTCTGGATTGGGAAAGGGAGGCCGGAAGGACAATGTGGTGTAGAGTGCTCTGCGTATCTGTTCTGATGGGGGTTTTAATTAGAGACGAGACCAAATTTTGAATGCCGGCTGGTTCGATGTGACTACTTTGTTTAGAGAAATGAAACACGGAGTCACACTTTGCACCAGTTTCTGTTTCCTCACGTTGAATTTTTCCCATTAAAATGAACACATTTCCCCCAACTTTTTTTGGTGTTAGTTGCACAGCAAGGGCTTATATCACTAATATTAAAATGGCGACACGAAAGAAACAAAAGAACCATCATCAAGATTAAGGTGACAGCATTCTAACAGCTCTTCCTGTTTTTCATGGCCTCATATATGTCTCTTCATCACTGTCAGATATATTTTCTACCCTTGTGAACTGAGTTGGTAGATTGCTGCTTTTTGATTTGATTTAACAGGGCTGCCAGATGTAGCTGGCATGTCTCTGGAAGAAACTATCTGGGAGAAACTGAGGGGGGAACAGACCATGTCTTCAGCATGATACTAACATGTGCTGTCACTTCCAAAGCAAAACCGGAATCGCCATCATCATGTCGGGGGTGTCACTCTAGGATTCACCCAAAACTCTATGGTTAGCCCACAGAGTTTGCTGTGAATCTTTGCCACAATATATAATGATGTCGCATTTGTTTGTGCACCAGAACTGATGTCACCCATTGGTCTGTGAAATGGCAGTGGGGAATGGGGCCAACATAAGGGAGGCTTCCCATTATAGCGGGAGACCACCGTCCCCACGTTAATGGGTTGTTTTGTTGTTTGGATCCAGACAGCTTTTCCACTCAATCTCACCCAATTAGGGTTGCCAGGTCCCACCTGGTAACCCAGGTCCCACCTGGCAACTGGTGGGGGACGGGCAGGGACTTACCAGGAGAAAAAGAAGGCCCAGGCCATGTCACTAGTGTCGCACTGGCAGTGACAACATCAAGCTGCAACATTGCTGTGACAGTCTGGTATTTGGGCAAATGAAATGGGTGGGAAAATGATAAACCATGGGGGTGGTCATCACCTTCAAATCTTACTTGTGAGCTTCCACAAGTGTTTGGATGACTGATATTAGGGAA
>NW_015167229.1:23283-26183 GCF_001447785.1 Gekko japonicus
CCACCGCCGGGTCCCTCATGGGGCTCGGCAGTGGAGGTGCAAGGCCGGCGGTGGCGGCCGGGACCGTTGGGGGCGGGGTGTGTGGCCTTATGACACACTTCTGGTGATGTCAGGGGGTGTGGCCTTATGACACACTTCCGGTGATGTCAGGGGGTGTGGCATATGCTAATGAGTTATGCTAATGAGTTCCCCTAGCTCTTTTTCAATGAAACGACCCCTGGATGGTTTGATCCATAGTGGTGCCAGCACAGGGGAAACAAGCCAACTTGGAGGCTCTTTTTCTCTCTTTCAGGACTGCCATGGAGATGTTAAAATGGGGAGGGACAGAGAATTGAGAGCTGAGGAGAGGAAGTGTCTTGCCTCTTTCATGTCTTCATAGAAGAGGTAGAGCATCCTTTGTTCCTTCCTCTTGTCCCACCAGCCTTTGACATGGTCGTACCAGGATCCAAAAGACACTGTGAAGAGAAATTTCCAGATAACAGGTTTCAGATAGCAGTTCTATGAGGGGGGAAGCCTGGATGATTAGACAGGGGCCCATCACGCACACACATCTTACTGCAGATTTTCAGAGCAGTAAACCTTTAATCCTGACTTCGAATTCAGTGCCCACCTTACGCACCATTCTTTTTCCTGCAGGCAGCTACAGTTTTATTCTGCAGGCAGCTACCATTTCAAAAATGCACTTTTCTAAATCAAGGTGAAATGTCACTTGTGATGTGTGGGGGGTGGCGTCCAAAATTTTCTTAAAGATTTACACAGTTGCCCTATTGCAGTAGCATCCAGCAAGCGCCTTCCATTTAAATCCTCATGGTTCAGGTTTTGCGCATGCATTTTAGCCTTAGTTTGCTGAATGAAAGGGAACAGAAAGGAAGGTAGGCAAAGGGGTTAAACCTGATTTTGAAACTGAGAAGACTTTTTTTTGAAGCTGACAAGCAGCTGGGAAGCCCCATTTTCCATATTGCCAAGCACTAGGGGATTCTCTGCTGTGTTATTGGCCACTGTGAAAAGTGGGAAAGAGTAGCACAATCTCATAATATGGGGAAACAGGTTGACTGTACAGTATTCACGGTAGAACTCACTGACACTGGCATTGCAAGCTGTGAACACTGGCAACATTTGTGTGTGTGTGCAAGTGCCAATAAAAAGCTGGCTGCAACTCCACCACACTTTGCACAAGGCTGCAGTTTGTAAGGGGGAGGAGTCCTCTGGCAGAAGTTCTGGAGTAAACTTTTAGTCTTGTGCCACTAAATTTTAAACAATTGGTATTTCCCTCGATGCTCTAGTGCAGCTGCATAGTAACACTAATTTCCTGCCCTTCTTTGCAAATTTGCGTGGTTTTCTCTTTGTCATTTTCCAATTTGATCCTGCACACTGGTTGTGATCTTGGCAGTTTTTTAAAGCCTGTCCTGTGTCGATTGCACTCTGTCCTCCAAATGGATTAATCCCAAATGATTCATAAATTCAGCAGTTTGCAGAAGGTCCATGTGACTCAGCCACCATTTTAATGTTAAGCTTCCAGAGATTGCCAAAATGCCCCCCCACAACTTTGTTCACTAAAGCATTAAGGGGGGAAATGTTTTCAGAGCTTTAGGTTTCCCATCCCAGTGTCTCTTTCTCTTTACATCTCATGTCAATTTCATTTTGCACCCACGATCCCCCCCCTTTATATCATTTGCATGCAGCACTGAAATCTACCTCCCCCCTTTTTTTGCACTGGGGACACTGCCATTTGCCTTCTCTCTGATCCCCCTTTCAAGTCAATACCAGCAGGGAACTAAACATCATGCAACTCCTTTTAAACTTTCCCCGTCATAATTTTTTTTTATTCAGCAATCCGAGACTAGCAATATTCTCATATCGCTAGACTCATGCCACGTGTAAAAAAAATTAAAAATGAGGGGGAAATGGAGCTTGTACACTGATGAAGGGGGGAGGATAGTGGAAGGTGCAGAGAGGGTGGAAAGACCTCAATGTGTGGGCGGGAGAGTGACCTTTGAGGGGTGGCAAAAGGCTGGGGTGGAAATCCAAGGGAATCTGTACACCTTTGAGTTACCTTCTGCTTGGAAGTGAAACAAGGGAAAAAATGGCACAAAAGGACTCTTCAAAAACTCAGGGAAACAGCAACTGGAAAGCAAACTGAACACTGAAGGAAGGAAAATCAATGCAGAACAACAAAGAAAACCTGATGGACGCACATGGTGAAAGCGAGGGAAAACACCCGTGCATAATAGGCCAGGGTCTGCCTAGGCCAAAGGGGCTGGAGATCGGGGATTGGATCTCCAACATTTTAAAAGAAAAAGTTTAAAGCAGCTGCAAAGGTCCTAATCAGATAAGAATCAAAGCTGGGGGAAGTTTTAATACTATTTTCCTGACCTATACAAGCCTCCAAACCGGTTTTTGCTCCACAAGAAAGAAAAAGGTGCTCTTATCTACCTCATGTACATTTCACCCCCACTACCATAGCTGCTTTTAACTTTTAAAAAATGTGGAAGGTCCTGATTACAGATCTTCTACATCTCATCTAGTTTGGCCTCAGAATAAGTCAGATTCATGTGCTCATAAGAGCTCACATCACCTGGCTGAAAACATAAAAGGCATCCATAGATTATCTGTATGTCCATTCCTCCACCACTCCTCCCCGTGGTTCCTTTTAACTTTTTTAAGATGTGGAAGATCCTGACTACATTCTGATTACATCTTTCACATCGTGTCAAGCTGGGCCTTCAGAATAAGGGAGCTTCATGTGGTTCACAGTCTCCAGTCCCTCACAACCTTCACCCTCCCAAGCAAGGAGGAACCTGGATCACTTGTGGACCTTCATTTCACAGGTAAACCAGGTCTGATGAAGCAAACAAGGTGGTAGACATCACACCATTGGTGCTGAGAGTTTCAAACCTTCC
>NW_015167229.1:26231-29540 GCF_001447785.1 Gekko japonicus
TTACCATCTCCAGCCATAAACGACTGCAGGAATTCGTTCCAGGTTCCAGGATCGGGGTGCACTTTTGCCATTTGGTAGAAGTAATAATATGAGACGGCCACATCTTTGGCGTTTCTGGCCACGTAAATCATCTGTAAGTGTGCAGAAGGTTATGTAAGTTAAGCAGCCCTGCGTCATTTATTCCAATTCTGCTGATTATGCCAAGGTGTGAAAAAGGCCCTGAAACCTGATCCCCTGAATGACCTGGTCAGCCCTTTCTGGCTTTTTGAGATTTCACTAAGCATTATCCATACACTTTCAAGCTTGTTTTCACAGCCAGATGGACTTAAAACCATTTTTTTTGTAATGATGCTGAAAGAATACCAGTTTCTGCACAGGCTACAAGGGTGAAATTCTTTGTTATCTGTTCCCACTTTTGAGACATTCAGGTAGTGTTTGAATTTACCTTGCAGTCCTTGTTCCAGAAACCTTCAGGGAGCAATTGGACGGGAAGGTGGGTTTTAATCATTCGTGGGGGAGATGATTTTTTCAGTAGTTCAATACCTGGAGGGGAAACAGGAGCGCTGAAGGGGTTCTCCCGCCCTCTTCCCTTCCTTCCCTATCCCCACAGAACCCCTAGAGCAAATATCAACGATTCCTCCATCTCACAGAGCTAATGTGCTCTCCTCATTATCTGGACTGGAGAGCAAGGGGGCAGGTGTCTTACCTGAGGGGACTCCTGGGGCGCTAAACTCTAAAAAAGGGACTCGAGCATAGATGGGATTCTGTCTGCATTTCTCCATATCACCCTCTTTAAGGATCATGTCTATAACCTCGCTGATCCAGGTGGTTCCTGGAAAAAGAAGAAGAGAAGAGATTGGATTTATACCCTGCCCTTCACTACCCAAAGGTGTCTCAGAGCGGCTTACAAACTCCCCACAACAGACACCCTGTGAGGTAGGTGGGGCTGAGAGAGCTCTTGACAGAAACTGCTCTTTTTCAAGGACAGTGCTTGTCAGAACTACGGCTTGCCCAAGGTCATCCAGCCAGGTGCAAGTGGAGGAGTGGGGAATCAAACCCGGTTCTCCCAGATTAGAGTCCACACACTTAACCACTACACCAAACTGGCTCTGTAGTGGAAAAAAGCTCAACAGGCTCAGGCACTTTGAATCAAAATGGTGATCCGAGAGGGAAACTTAATCTGAGGTTCTCACAAATAGGCCCTTCAATTTCTTTCCCACCATGCATTTTGACTCAGAATCTCAGAGGGAGTCATCCTACAGTCTATTCTTTAAAGAAGAATATTTACCCATCTTTTGAACTGCCTGTTTGCATAAGCCTTACTGGAATGGCCCAGAATGTTTAAAATGTGGGTCAAGAAGGAAAACATTGCCATTATTATACTTAATAGTTAAATATGTGGCCTGTGCTAATCTTTGAAGCCACAAAACCAAGTGACCTGCAGACCAGGCAGGAGTTTTGAGGTATGCAGACAAGTATACAAATTAACCAAAGGAAAAAAAACAAAACAAGTCCAAATGGCCTGATGAAGACTGAGTATGCATTAGGACACACAAAATGCTGAAAGCAGTTGAGAGGCACTTAAATTGGCCTGCTCAGTCCCTGGGACTGTAGGGGAAAATATGGGGAAGGAGAGATTCCAAAGCATTGTTGTCCTCTGTGAAAGAAAAGGAGTATATAGAAATAGATTGTTCAGCAGTTTCTGGTTACAGGGTTAACTGTTATTATTTTTAAAAATAAACAATAATTCTGATGATATTTTAATAAGGACTAACAGTTAACCCTGTAAACAGCAACAACCAAAAAAAATATTCCAAATCATTGCTGTCCTCTGTGAAAGAAAAGATATAGAAATAGATTGTTCAGCAGTTTCTAGTTACATGGTTAACTGTTATTGTTTTAAAAATAAACAATAATTCTGATGACATTTTAATAAGGACTAACAGTTAGCCCTGTAAACAGCAACAACCAAAAAAAATCTGTTTCTAAATACTCCTTTAAATTATTATTAATTTAAACTTCCTTATGACTCTCTCTGACTCTCCGATGCATCTGAAGTAGATGATGGAGGAGAAGATACTTTGAGGACTATCCTGATGTGGCAGTTTTGAATGGATGCTTAACTCTTTCCTCATTGGTACTTTCCCCACTCAGAATCTCACACACAGCCGAATTACATGGAGTTTGTGCAACACTATGGGAAGGAATCAGCTTAGGAGGGCTTGGTTTTTGAGCAGAAGAACAGGCCGTGAGGAAAGCCTGAAGCATCCTCCGTCTTCTCCTCCTCCTGTGGCAAATTGTTAAGCTGTCCTGGAGCTTCTGACTGCTTGAAGATGTGGAGAGTGAGAACATAAGGACATAAGAGACGCCAATGTTGGATCAGGCCAAAGGCCCATCCAGTCCAACACTCTGTCACACAGTGGCCAAAAATACCAGGTGCCATCAGGAGGTCCACCAGTGTGGCCAGGACATTAGAAGCCCTCCCACTGTTGACACCCCCCCCCCCAAGCACCAAGAAGACAGAGCATCACTTGCCCCAGAGCCCCTATCTATACCTTGTGGCTAATAGCACTGATGGATCTCTGCTCCATATGCTTATCCAATTCCCTTTTGAAGCCGTCCATGCTTGTAGCCGCCACCACTTCCTGTGGCAGTGCATTCCAGTGAAACAGCCCCCAGATGAACGCAGCTTCCAGACCTCACTCACCAGACTTGGGATATGTGGAGATGAGCAAATCATCTGGATGCGGTTCAAAGGGTTCCACCTCACTCCAGACCTCAGCAAAGTACTTGATCATGGGAACCCCTTTAATGGGAACCAAGGGGGGCCGCTCCACCTCTCCTTCTGGCTTCATTCTGACAAAGAAAAAACAGATGGCTGAACGTTTTGAAGCCAGCTTAGCGAACCCCAAAAGGACTGAATGGGAAACATTCCCTACCCATACCAGTTGTTAAAGTTTGTTCAGGGAGTGCACGTCTGAAGTGGAGATCAGGGTCAGAGAGGCACTGGCTGGTTCTGCGTCTGGCATTTGCTCCACATTTTCTCAACACGGAGGGAAAGGTGCAGCTCAAAACCCCATTCAGATACCCCGGGCCACGGCCGTACTGACTGCAAAGTTACCCCTGAATGGCCATAAATCTATGCAGAAGGTACCATAAAATCCAATGATCAAAGGAAGTGAATGCGGCATGCAACACAGAGGGGACTTTCTGTTCCAACGTGGGTTTCGAAAAGCAACAGAGGGAAAAGCCAATGCGGAAGGAAGGAAGGAAGGAAGGAAGGAAGGAAGGAAGGAAGGAAGGAAGGAA
>NW_015167229.1:30160-40963 GCF_001447785.1 Gekko japonicus
TTCCTCTCCCCTCCCTCCCTCCGGCCTTCCTGGAGCACTTGGGAGTCACGCCTGCCTTCTCATTAGTCCTAGGACTGCCAACTGGCTAGAAGAACAAAACAGCACCAAACCCATCCACTTCTGCTCCTTTATGCAGAAATCAGCCAGTGCAGCTTTTCACTGCAGACAACTAAGCGTGCTCACTCCTGCCCAGTCTTGCAGTTAAAGGCACAGCTACAGAGCTCAGTTCCCAAGCGGGCAACCTACATCCCCAGCTTCCCACTTACCTTGGATTGGTCGGCTGCTCTCCCCTCCCTCCCTCCGGCCTTCCCGGAGCACTTGGGAGTCACGCCTGCCTTCTCATTAGTCCTAGGACTGCCAACTGGCTAGAAGAACAAAACAGCACCAAACCCATCCACTTCTGCTCCTTTATGCAGAAATCAGCCAGTGCAGCTTTTCACTGCAGACAACTAAGGGGTGCTCACTGGGTGCCCAGTCTTGCAGTTCAAGGCACAGCTACAGAGCTCGGTTCCCAAGCGGGCAACCTTCATCCCCAGCTCTTCTGCTTCCCACTTACCTTGGATTGGTCGGCTGCCTGGATGGCTTTGCAGCTAGCTCCGGTATGGGTGCTGAAGTATAAGTGCCTCTCTCCCTAACTAGCTCTGGCCAGAAGTGGGTGGAGAAAGACTTTATGGAAAGTTCACTTTCCAAAGGAGGGAGGGATGTTGTTTGCCAAAGCACTGCTGGAATTAATTCAGCCCTTTTGATTGGACAATCTTGTGTTATGAAACGAGGCCCGTTTCGTAATATTTCAGGGTAGTCTTTGCTATGGCCGCTGCGCCTTCATTTCTACAAAGTGCCAGGGATTAGAGCTGCCTGGAAGACATCCCCCCTGAATGTGACTCTTTCTCTCAGGACATGCATTCTATACATGCTCAGGAGCACTATTTTCTTTATTATTAGTTTGTATAAGACATCCAAAACGAGTCTCTTGGTTTACTCTGGCCCAAACATGCCAAGATGTTTTTAAGCTGGGTCTGAAATGAAGACCTGGAGTCCTCCCATATGAGCCCTCCTAAGAAAGCTGGGGTGGACCGTGTCACACACACACCTTGGGTCTGTGTGTTCTCACATGCATGTTGTGTGTTTGCCTGCATATAAAAGCACATTTCTCTTTGTGCCACCACCCCAAGTTATAAAATCTAGCCTACCATGTGAGCAGTGCTTCGGGGAACTCTGTTAAGGATGCCTCTGAGCAAGTACAAAGGGCAGAGCGTTCCAATTACTTTAGTCCCCTCCCCATGCATGCATGTTCTTCGCATATACACTCAGTCTAGGCATGTGGGTAGGATTTGAACCACAGTCTGCTTTCTTAAATAGGAAAGAAACTTTACATGAAACTAGAGCACATGCATGTCAAATAGCTAGCATGCCTAGTGAGTACAGGGCTAAGGAAAATAATACAAAACATAAGGCTAGCTAAGTTGCAATACAAGACAGTTACCTTTGGTAGAGCAAACACATCACCAAACTCCCTACTGCTCACTTTGCAGAGTAGTTTGGGTCCCAGCATAGATCACAGCATCTGGCCAAAGTATTTGAACCAAGAACAAACGAAGTTTCCACCTTTTAAGCCTTTCTGCCTACTTTGATGGAAACCTCCCCCCAATTCAGAGTTAGGAATCTTGTCCCTTGTGGGAGAGACCCCAAACTCTTCCAGTCAGGTTACCTGGCACATAGCCCACCACACCTCCATACCCTGATCAGGTTTCTATGACCAACATCCAGGGGAGGGCTTGAAGACAGAGTTGAGTCAAAAACAATAACCAAATATGGCGAAACACACAGTGCTGATATAAAAATATACAATATATTTTAATTATGGATAGGAAATATTAAAATCACAACAAAAATCACTTATCTATGGTTCTGTATATCAGGACTGTGGAGAAACGCCATTTTATGTATATGTTTAAGTTGGTGTGGGCCTAGGCTTGTCAAGTCCCCCCGGGGGGCAGGGAAACCCCCACCCCAGAGGCCCGTTCCCCGCCGGCGGCAGATCGGGCCCCGGGGGGGCCATGGTCATCCGAGGGAAAACTCTATGGTTTTCCCTCGGCGTGCCCGGCGTCGTCACGTCACTTCCGAGTGAGGTGCGTGTGCGCTCCAGACGCCAGCTGGGAGTCCCCCGCTGCGGCGCAACACCCGACTTGGCAACCCTATATGTGGGCCAGATAGGAGGGGACCATCAAACCTGAGGTAGGCCTTGGCCTAGTCTCCTCCTCATCCCCCCCCCCCTGGTCTCCAACCAGTAGTCTGAGGGCAGCTCCCTAGAGAGGACAGGAAGTCCATCAAGGTTGTGAGGAGATCTGCCCCAGAATGCTGCAGGGGGGAGAGCCACTTCCTGGCCGGGAAGGGCTGCTGGATATAGTGGAGCTTTTGGGCGGGAAGCCGTCTATGAGAATTGAGGTCGGTCTTCCTGAAGTCTGGAGCCAGTCAGGCTGTCGGCTGGAGTCTGCAGGAGGCAGAGGCCATGTTGGGAGTGGTGCTAATCTAACCTCCTCCAGTGAAAGCAAGTCGTGTGCCTGCCCTGCAGACCATCTAGACAGGGTATGTGTAGAGAAGGGAGAGATGGAGCGATTTATTATTCACTTTTATTTTGATTCTTCAGTTCACTGTTAATATGCCTGCATATAGTTCAGTGGTTTCAAAATAAATCCTTTTACTGTTGACATTGAGAAGTCCCTCTGTACCGCATAGTTCCCCCAGCCGCTTGGACACGCTAGGAGTGGGTTGGGGACTCCCTGAGGAGGAGAACAAGGGCAAAACGGCCAGTTGCCACCTCTCCAGGGGAGCTCCAAAGATTGCCAGGAAGCCCCGAGTGGGTTCCTACCGACATCAGAGAGAGGTTAAGAGGCTGTCCCGCCTAACCAGAGCCCAATACCCAGAGGCAGTGGTGAAAAACTGCCCCTTCAGGGCAGGCAAAGGAGGCGTGGGCAGAGCGGGGTCTGCTGGCTGATGCAGGCCCGTTCTGCCACAAGGATAAATATCAGAATATATAAATATCGGTTCAAAGGTACAAAATGTATCCAAATACAAGAACCAAATGCGTTTCGTCTAAAAAGCCTTCCTCAGTGGTAAAATACAAGCTGAGTACTCTATAAGTTCAACATCAATATATTTCATCATATATATAATTGACCTAAAAAACAACAATGATCAAATACAGTGTAGGCCTAAAATAGTAGGGAAAAAAGAGATAAAATTAAATTACCTCTATAACTGTCAATCAACCAAAAATTATTAATATTTTGAAATAAATGAAATTCTGCTGGCTGATGCAGGCCCGTTCTGCCACAAGGATAAATATCAGAATATATAAATATCGGTTCAAAGGTACAAAATGTATCCAAATACAAGAACCAAATGCGTTTCGTCTAAAAAGCCTTCCTCAGTGGTAAAATACAAGCTGAGTACTCTATAAGTTCAACATCAATATATTTCAGACTATATACAACTGACCCAAAAAACAACAATGATCAAATACAGTGTAGGCCTAAAATAGTAGGGAAAAAAGAGATAAAATTAAATTACCTCTATAACTGTCAATCAACCAAAAATTATTAATATTTTGAAATAAATGAAATCCAGATAACTACCTTACTCACACAGAGATGTTCACTCCTGGAGTAAGTGGGAATAAATATTCTTAAGATGCAACATGGGCCACTCATCCGAGTGTGTTTTATTTCATATGCCCATGGATCTAAAAAACAAAAGAATGACTAAACAACTATAACCTCAAAAGGTACAACATTTTAGAAAGAAGATATAAGCTAATGTAAAATACCTAAATGGTGCAATATCATACCTGTTTAGGCCCAGTCTGCAATATTCAGATAGAATGGTCAGCTACTATATAAAAAAAATCAGCACTATGGTAGTCTACGCTCCTGATTATATAGGTAACTTGGGGGTGGGGAAAATATAATGCAGCAGAGGAGAAAAAAACTGATGACTCAGAGGTAATCAGCAACACCTGGAAGAAAATTACATCAGCTTAATTGCACTCCTCATTTCAAAAAGCAGCCAAATACATCACATACACAGCCAATTGTTTTCTTCATTCAGACCTCTTGGCACCAGAATGTCTAATGTAAAGATCCAGAAGGATTCCCCTTTCTTCAAGAGTCGAACTTGCTGTGACGAGTGCGCTTGCAGCTTTTCTATAGAGGCAGTGTCTTATTTTCGGGGAAACACGGTAGGTAACCTGGTGGTGGGGAAAATATAATGCAACAGAGGAGAAAAAAACTGGTGACTCAGAGGTAATCAGCAACACCTGGAAGAAAATTACATCAGCTTAATTGCACTCCTCATTTCAAAAAGCAGCCAAATACATCACATACACAGCCAATTGTTTTCTTCATTCAGACCTCTTGGCACCAGAATGTCTAATGTAAAGATCCAGAAGGATTCCCCTTTCTTCAAGAGTCGAACTTGCTGTGACGAGTGCGCTTGCAGCTTTTCTATAGAGAGCCAGTTTGGTGTAGTGGTTAAGTGCGCGGACTCTAATCTGGGAGAACCGGGTTTGATTCCCCACTCCTCCACTTGCACCTGGCTGGATTACCTTGGGCAAGCCATAACTCTGGCACAGCTGTTCTTGAAAAAGAGCAGTTTCTGTCAAGAGCTCTCTCAGCCCCCCCTACCTCACAGGGTGTCTGTTGTGGGGAGGGGAGGGGAAAGGAGTTTGTAAGCCGCTCTGAGACACTTTTGGGTAGTGAAGGGCGGGGTATAAATCCAATCTCTTCTTCTCTTCTTCTATTACTCAGAATTTAAAGTCCTTATTAGAATGTCTCAAGCACGTGAAGCGCTTCACAAGTAAAGCCAGCGACCTTTGCTGTCTAATGCAGCTTCTGTGTTCAGATATTCTGATTAACTGGCCTTGTTGTCATCCCTACACACAGCAAGTTACACAGGCACTGTATACAATAAATTACCTCTCTAGAGTTACAGTTAACAAAAAGATCTTATATAGTAACTTTTGGTCATTGAAGAGTTATGGCATACATTGATTTTAAGGCAAAGATCACAAACAGAACAATTGTCACATGGAAAGTAACCTTTTGTATTGTGCTTCACTCCTGTCAGGGTATCGTCTGAACTGTGCTCCCTAAGTGTGCTCCAGACCAACATATCTTTAATGTTTTTAGCCCTTCGGAGGTTTTGATCTACATCTGGGGATGTCAGACAAAAGGTACCAATGTTTCTCCATTATATTCCTCACTCTAGCATGTGCCATCATAAATTAAGGGGATAATCATCCTGTCTGTGTAGTTAGTGCGGATGCTAGGTGTCAATAAGGATTCCTTGGTGTGGTCTTGGCTTTGTGAAGAAATGCATTCTCATCTGGGAGGTTTCACCAAGCAAAAGCCCCCACGGTGCGTTTTAAGTGGTTTTTCCCCCTCTGGGCAGAAGGTTGCTGTGTTTAGCCATATTTTATTATCGTTTTTGTCTCAAGCTTTTTGGTTACCTTTCCTGAATGGTCCTCCCCCCTTTTTTTTTGGTCTTGAAGACAGAGTTGTCAGCTGGAGGCTGGCAAATGGCAGATGACCTCCCTTGGGGGCGGTAGCTGATGTCATTGTAGGTAATGTGATGTATTCAATAGCTGCCAATGGAATACATAACTGTATGTGAACCACCTCATTGAAGTGCTATGTTAAGCTTCGTCCTGGGCTAGGATCCTAATCCCTCCAATCCTATTGGTAGCCCAGGAAGAACCAACCAATCACGTGCCATCAAGCTCCCTGAGCGGGAACGTCTGTGATTAGTAGACTGTATGGCATCACATCCCCACTAAGCTCTCTCTGCTCCCCAAACTCTACGCTCTCCAGGCACTGCCGTCCGAAGCTCCAGGAATTTCCTAATCCAGAGTTGGCAACCCTATGCATGGCTGTTGATGTCCATGAGCTGGAGTTCAGAGGGCAGGGATCACAAACACAACCTGTGAACAGTTTCAAGGTCATGTGTGATGTGTGTGTGGTGTTGTCCTTAGCTCCTGCATGTGTGGATCCAGGGCCCATGTGGTGCCTTGTGGTTTTCTGCAGTGGGACCAAATGGCTCACCATAGGGGAGAAAGGCTGAAGCTCCTTCTTCCCACATGCCACAGTTCTGATCCAGAGCAGGAATCACATGTGGGATGGGACTGAGGACAAGATGCTATTCATGCAGGGTTCTGAACGCAATATCCAGGGAAGGAGATGAGGGTAATGTGGCTGTCTTGCCTTTGTTCAACCTGCAAAAGGCCAGGAAGATTCCCATGCTCCCGTAGTCCTACAAAATGTGTTGAAAGGAACTGGTCAGGACAGGATGCCTTTTTATAAGGGGAACAGTTAATGTCTGTGCAGTTGTAGCTAGTCTTTATTGTCTAGATACGTTGCCGTGTTTATTGCATTGTCTCCTAATTCTGCAATAGAGTTTTATGACACGTTTTATTATATACAGTATTCTGGTTCACTGCAAGGTTCTCCAGTCTTGCAACCAGTGTTCCCTCTAAGCTGAGTTAGTGTGAGCTAGCTCACAGTTTTTTAGCCTCTGGCTCACACATTTTGTCTTAGCTCAGGAAGGATGGCTCCATATTTTATGCAGTGGCCAAATCACCTGCTCACAACTTTAATGCCAGTAGCTCACAAAGTAGAATTTTTGCTCACAGGACTCCACAGCTTAGAGGGAACATTGCTTGCAACCCCTGCTTTATTATCTGTATTATGCCACTTCTTTCTTTTAGTCCAGCTTTCTCTAATTTGTTTACCAATTGCTCTGGAGTAATTGTTGGTTGTATGTACGTCACGTTTCTTTCGCCATGTTTTTTTTTTAGTTGTAATGAGTGTGTGTGTGTGTGGGGGGGTTGTGTAAAAAACAAACAGGTTGCACTGATTTCCACCAGTTTTTCCCTCCGGACTTGGAAGAGTCCACAGAACAAGTGCCGCTACTCAGTACTGGGTGGCTTATGCTGTCTGACTGAATTTTTTCTATATTTTGGAATCCACCTTGAGTCTCAGCGAGAAGGGCGGGCAATAAACGAAATAAGTAAATAAATATAAACATATAGAGAGATGAGGTGATGCCCTGTGTCTCATTTGGCTTGATGCGTGTTTGTTGGATTGGAGCCTGGAGCTCTCCTGCTATTACAACTGATCTCCAGATGGCAGTGATCAGTTCCTCTAGAGAAAATGGCTGCTTTGAAGGACTGACTCTATGGCAGTGATGGCGAACCTTTTAGAGACCGAGTGCCCAAACTGCGACCCAAGACCCACTTATTTATCGCAAAGTGCCAACACGGCAATTTAACCTGAATACTGAGGTTTTACTTTAGAAAAAACAACTCATACATTAACTTAAGATGATCCAAACAAAGTAAGGAAAGCAATCCCAAATGCTTTCATTTACTTAAAATTATTTGGCAGAGAATTCGACACTTCAATGATGGTCTGGGCTCTGAGTGCCACCTCTGGCACCCGTGCCATAGGTTTGCCATTGCTCACAGGACTCCGCAGCTTAGAGGGAGCATTGCAGTCCCAACCCAGAGCTGGCAACCCTATTAGTGTCAAGAAGTTCAAAGAGTTTTATTCAGAGGCCAACCATTCCACTGATCGTTCCTAAGGAACAGTTTGGGTCACTTGACTGTCACACGAGGCTTTAGAAACCAAACCAAGAGCAGGTATTTGTGAAGTCAATTAACGAAGGGGCAGAAAACAAGATGTCAGCTATGTTAAAACAACAGGATGGAAGCAGGCCCATAGATACAGTGGGGCCCCTCAGGGCCTGGCCCCTCAACTTTCTACCAAGGCCCCACAACTCTATGGGCCACCTGGAAGACACCCCCCCCACCCCTTCCCCAAGTGCACATTATCCCAGCCACAGTGGCGGGAGACACTGGGGGGCCTTGTTTTGCCAAACGCCGGCCAATGCTCCCTAGGCGGGCCATTGGACTCCCACCTGAGGTGGCTGCTTGCAGAAGACCCATGGGGGGTGGGGGGAATCCCTTCTGGCTCCTGTGAATCTGCAGCAGCCCTCCCCCAGAGTGTGTGTGTGGGGGTCCCCAACTTATTTAAAGGCCCCCCGAATTAAAAAAAATCCTGGCTACGGGCCTGGGTGAGAGGGCCCAGGCCATGCTTCTTGATCAGAGAACAGGAATGTTACCAGCACAAAGCGGTGTCCTTATTTTTCATCCATGAAATACTAGATCAGCAGTCCCCTGCATGGCACATAAGGGTACCATGGTGCTCACCACTATATTTCCTGAAATCTATTTGTGTTGGAGTTTGCGAGTTCATCCTTCATTCATGAAAAGAGTTAACTTGTTTATGTATGCTTGCTAATGTTAGCTATTTAGTTTAGGGACCAGTTAGTTCTTACACACATCTCCAGAGCCAGTTTGGCGTAGTGGTTAAGTGCGCGGACTCTGATCTGGGAGAGCCGGGTTTGATTCCCCACTCCTCCACTTGTACCTGCTGCATGACCTTGGGCAAGCCATAACTTTGGCACAGCTGCTCTTGAAAAAGAGCAGTTTCTGTCAAGAGCTCTCTCAGCCCCACCTACCTCACAGGGTGCCTGTTGTGGGGAGGGGGAGGGAAAGGAGATTGTAAGCCACTTTGAGACTCCTTTGGGTAGTGAAGGGTGGGGTATAAATCCAATCTCCTCCTCCTCCTCCTCCTCCTCCTCTCTTCTTCTTCTTCTTCTTCTTCTTCTTCTTCTTCTTCTTCTTCTTCCATCTTTCCCACCAGAGATAAGGTGACAATATTCCTAATGAAGAGAGCCTTAGAATGGCTATTGGCTGATCAAGTTTTATGTGTGGGGGGAGCTATGTGTATTTGGGCACATCCTCAGGAAGTAGAGAACTTTTGGGAAGTGTTATTGTCCTTTGTTCTCACACACATGAGGTTTTGCTTCCAGACAGTCAACGTGGACCTTAGAACTTAGACCTTAGTTCAACTAGTTAGATAGGATATTTGTTATTTTACTTCCAAATGTAACCCTTTTTCTCCTTTATATAGTAAACTCTTTTTCTAAAACTAGTACACACGTCTGGCTGCCCTCATTACCCTGCTATATATATTCCAACAATTTGCTGCTTAAGTCACAGCACAAAAACAAAATAAGGTAGTAAAGAGTCCTGAAAGGACCAGAAAAACAGAACCAGGGAGTTCTGGGTCATTCCCTACTAGCTAACTGACTGGTACAGTGCTGAGCTTAAACTGAGAGGCACACCGCAGCCTTCTGCTTGGTCCTAGTCACAGACTTCTTGTGTTTCTGAGCTCCATAATCTTTCTCTGTGAGGGTCAGGGAGCCACCCTCTGACCTTTCTTTGGAAATTAAACTGAATAGCAAAGAGCGGATTCCCCCCCACACACACACCTCAGTGTCTGCCCTTTGTGATGCTGCCACCCCAATGCCAGGCTCTTTGTGACTGGTGTTGCCTTCCACAGCAGCCATTTTGTGGTGATACCCACTCCACTACTCTTTTCCAAAATGCCAGTGTGGCCCAGTGGCTGCCATTTGTGATGACCCCTCCTCCAATGGCAGACCTTTGTGACTGGCCTTGCCCCTATGGCAGCCATTATGTGGTGTCACCCACTTTCCTTTCCCAAAATCCTCAAAGTGCCTCCCAGCCCAACAAGGCTGGAGATCCCTGTATTACAGCATCTGGCGCTTGATGCAGGCATACGCCGCGGGTAGCTACAGTATGAATCAGTTTTCAGTTTAATAGTCATGGACTGCCCAGTTGGGGTAAGGCTGAGTAAACACTACCCAGAGAAGTCAGTGAGCCAAGGTTACAACAGTTTCCCCCCACATTGCTTTATAAAGGTAAAGGACAGGTTCACTTGCTCGAAAGCCCGTCGAATCCGACTCTAGGGTTGCGGTGCTCATCTCCGTTTCAAAGCCGAAGAGCCAGCACTGTCCGAAGACATTTCCGTGGTCATGTGGCCAGCATGACTAACATTGCTTTATAGTCATTTATAAAAAAAAACTTGAACATGTTTATGGAGGGGGCGCATACACTTGCCTGCATTCCTTCTAAATTGCTCATGCAGTTCGGAGGGTTTCACTGGCATCTGGAGTGATGAGGCTTTATCTCAGTGTTCTCATGACCGAATGATTCAGAAGGGCCCATGTAACCCAGAGAATCCTCGAGTCAAGAACAGAAATGACCTTTAGTGAAGAAGAAAGGGGCAGTCTTTCCCCTGCCCACTTTATAAGAACCTAAGAGGAGCCCTGCTACACGAAACCAAAGATCCATCTACCCCAGCATTCTGTGTCAGGCAGATGCACAAAGTTTCCCCCTTTTCATTGCGTCCCAGCAGCTCTTATTCAAAGATACACTGCCTCTGGACATGGAGGTTCCATTTAGACAGCACTTTCCAGCACCAAGCCCATCAATGGAGTTTAATCTAGAATAACTCTTCATAGGAATGTGCGTATGGACAGGAAATGATGAACCTTTCCCCTCCTCAGCCCCTTCTCAGGCCACTTTCCTACTAACTGGGGGGAAAGGGTTTTGGAGCCCAGTCATGGAGAAGAGGACTTTGGGGATCAGAAAGGAAGCCAAAGGGAAGGGTCAGCATGCTCTTCTGTGCAAACTTTGTATCATAATGACATCAAGCATGTCTGTTGTAAGAACCTGTTATCAAGGTCATTCTCCATTGATATAAATTTAATTTGGGAAGAGGAGCAGGATGGGTGTGTGTGGAAAAGATTCCTTCCAGACTCTGAACCCTGCCTTGTTCCTCCCGATGGTACACCTCCTGATGTTCAGTATGTGACTCCTGC
>NW_015167229.1:40996-45878 GCF_001447785.1 Gekko japonicus
TTCCTGCTGCCCATAGTCTGGGACGTGACACTGATGACATCCTAACTCTTGCTCCCCTTCTTCCAGTTGCATGACTCTGGTGTCATGTGACTTCCTGTCACATGCTTGCAGCTGTGTGGATTCCCTGCTCAGTGAGTGTCATGTCTGGGAAGGTTGAAGATCAATTCCCAAGACAGATTTTTGGTATTTAAAAAAACAAAAAACCCTCTGAAAATATTGATTGGGATTCTGTCCCATTGTGAGTTCTTTATTTAAAATGTTTACATCCTGCACTCTTAATTCAATGAATTCCCAAGGTGATAGTAATGCAACAATTACATATGATTTAACAGTGATAGTTACTATCAGGTCTTTATTAAAGGTGCCCCCTTTCACTTAAGCAACTTAAATGGCACTTGAGGTGTTGTGAAATTCAAAAATAACAAAATATTTTATTTAACACAGAGGGGAAAGGTCAGGTGAAATCAAGGGTTAAAAATTCTGAGATAAAATCAGTGCATGCACAGACTTTATTTCTTATGTTTCAGGCTCATGAGAGGTTCTTAAACTTTTCACAATGTCTTAAATCTTTATGTTGAGAGGCTTTTGTTCTGTTTTCCCAAACACTCTAATACACTTTCTTTGCGTATTCTCTGACTCTTTTGGTTTACAGAAGGCTGGTACACTCTTTACCTTGGGTCAGTCACAAGCTCTGGCACAGCTGTCCTTGAAAAAGAGCAGTTTGTGTCAGAGTTCTCTCAGCCCCACCCACCTCACAGGGTGTCTGTTGTGGGGAGGGGAAGGGAAAGGAGTTTGTAGGCCGCTCTGAGACTCCAAGTGAAGGGCGGGGTATAAATCCAATCTCTTCTTCTTCTTCTTCTTCTTTACAGTACCCAAACCCCTACTCTTGAAACATCAGCAGTCATCTCTAACCACACCAGACCAGGGATCTCCGCACTCTTCAGAGCGAAGTCCCTGTTTAACTGGGTAGGGAATTTTCTTCTCTCTAGAAGATCTATCTCCTTTCTTTGGCATGAATGGGAGTCTCCATCTAACTACCCACTCGTCCTTGCCAACTTCCCCCAGTTCTCCTGTCTGTATTAAACTGATCTCCGTCAGGGCTGAATTCCAAATGAATTCTCCTCCTCAGCATTCAGCTCTAAAGTCTCTCTCTGCTCAGCTGATGCTAACCAATCAAATCTCTTAGAACAGCCTGTCACTCAAGGCTCTTGCTTCTGTGAAGAATTAACCCTTCACAGACCTTCAGCTGTTTGTACAGCACTTCTAAGCTTTTAAATGTGCAGTCCGTCAACAGCAACATTTGCATATGATTTAATGGTAAGAGTTTCTATCAGGTCTTGATTTTCGCAGTCTTCAAAATTTATTGACAAATGAAAAGAAAAACCCACAATAATGAGAAATCACATTTTTAAAAACACTGTACATTGCATTTAGCTTGGTTGGCCAGAGCTTGTGGCTTATTTAGCACAGGCAACATGAACGGTCCAGGCACATTAAGGTGTACGTTTCACAGAGTAACGTACAGGACGGCTTACAGCTCTGTGCGGCAGTTCAGGACACTGCCTCCAGTTCCCGGGCACAGACTTCATCCAGCCATTCACTCTGAGCCACTGTGAAGTGTTCCTTCCAGTCTCCAACGGTGCCTGCAGGTGAGGGGAAAGCCAAGCCAGACAAAAGCGAACCATTTGGTTTCCTCCTTTCCTGGTCCAGGAGAACCAGCAGGGGTCACATTCACCTTCTCCCTATCTTGGTGAAGGTTGCCATTGAGGACAACCTAAAGCAGTTTCTGGCCCCAAATAAGGCCAGTAAACAAAGGGTAGGGGCAATCTGTCTCATCCAAGGAAAACTGGACTTGCTTGGCCACCACTCACTCCAATACCTTCCCCAAAAGGGAGATATTTGCAACAGGGTTTTATTTATTTTATTATTTATTGATTTATTAGTTTGATTTATATCCCGCCCTCCCAGAGGCTCAGGGTGGCTCACATGCGGCAAAGCCGAGTGCAAAATACAATACAGTATATAATAAATAAAACATTTAAAATCACAATAAAACCTTCCAATAATACGGTGCTATACCTATATTAATCATCCAAGATGGGGACAACCCCCCCAGGTTTGGTGGCCAGCTGTCTCAGTAGCGTGGTCTCCCACTACACTGTCTCAAACTTCTGACAGGGCCCGCTTGCCCCCGCTCTTATAGGGCAGCCGATGACTTGCCACCTCGGTGGTAGAATAGTGGCGGCGGTGGAAGAGCTCCGTCTTGCAGGCCCTGCGGAACTGCATAAGGTCCTGCAGGGCCCGGATCTCCTCTGGGAGCTCATTCCACCAGGTAGGAGCCGCCACCGAAAATGCCCTGGCCCTAGTAGAGGCAAACTGATCGTCCAGGGAAAAGCTCTTTCCAAGAAAATGGACTCCCCCATCCCTCCACAAAGAGTTTATCACTACTATCAGGATTGAGCCACACAACCACCTTGAGCGCTATACAGCAGAAAAGAACAAGAGTCCAGTAGCACCTGAAAGATTAACAAATTTTTGACACATTAAGCAAAAAAATGACTCATGAAAGTTCCTACCCTACCACAAATTTTGTTAGTCTTTCAGGTGCTACTGGACTCTTTCTCTTTTCTACTGCAACAGACACATTAACTACACAATAAGACAGGAGTCCGCTACCTTTTTGAGCTTGTGGGCATCTTTGGAATTCTGACCCAGGGTGGTGAGCATGACCACAAAATGGCCACTGCTGGAGGTGGAGCCACACACACACGGACGCACGCACACACACACACAGAGGAGGTGAAAGTTCAGGGGACAAGAAGAATAATTTTAAAAATACAATCCTCCTCCTTCCTGGTGGCAGCTTTTTAACCTTGAAGAAAATTGTTAAACTCCTCTGCTGAGGAGTAAGGTACCAACCCCTCCTCCTTTAACAACATTCTGAGTCCAAAATTCCTGTTTACATTTCTAAAGCCTACAGCTTACTTGTGTTACTTCTGAACTACTGCCAGCACTTTATGCCACCTGACACTTCTGCACCAAAATCTAACGATTCTCACAAAGGACTTTCTGCCCCTCTCAGAACTGAGACCAGAAGACAGCCGCTGCGGCACCCACCTTTTCTCATGAAAGGCGACACAGCTTGGTCCATAAAGGAAGAAGGTATAGTGCTGTAATTAGCCATTGGGTTGGCTTTCATGCTCTCAAACGTGGTGTGCTGTACGATGCGCTTCAGAACTGGTTCTGTGAGCTCTATACCAAGGAACTGGGCTACTTTCCGGATTTCCCGGGCTGGGTCCTAGGGAGAGACAAGACCGCTGAGGGGAGTTTAGGGTGCTGTTAAGCGGTTGTTTCTTACTCAGCGGGCACTGCTGTGAGAACCCGACATAACAAAGTGATTCCTGAGAGTATTTCTAGCAGCAGAGCTCCTTTGTAGGTAAAATAACTACCTCGAAGAGTTGTGTGTTTGCGTGTATGAGAGAGACGCGGAGAGAAGAAGGAGTTTCTCACCTCCTTTACATCTTCATAAAAGAGGTACAGAATTCGATGCCGGTCCTTGGCTTCCCACCAACCACGGACGTGGTCAGACCAAGACCCACACAAAACTGCAGACACAAGGTGGAGAGTGAGTGAGTTGTAGGATTCTCATCTGCCCACTTCATTCATCGCCACTTGATAACTGTAACTTTTTGTAGGGTTGGGGGAGGGAATGGTGAACAGCTACGCAGACTGATATAATTTCCCATTTCCCAGCGTGTTCTGTTAACCAACACCAGCTAGTTCCCGTGGCAAAACTTATATCCATCCTATATTTAAAGACTAAATGGGGGTGACGACTGGCCCTCCCCTCAGACCAAGCCCTGTTCATTTTCCAGGTCCAGCCTCTCCACTCACCCTTCCCAGCAAGGAAATCTTCTAGAAACTGGTCCCAGTTTCCTGGGTCTGGCATTATCTGGCTCATGCGGTGGAAGTGGAAATAGGAAACTGCATTGTCCTTGGCATTCCCTTCCCCTCCCCACAACAGACACCCTGTGAGGTAGGTGAGGCGGAGAGAGCTCTTGGCAGAAACTGCTCTTTTTCAAGAACAGCTGTGCCAGAACTACAGCTTGGTCAAGGTCATCCAGCCAGGTGCAAGTGGAGGAGTGGGGAATCAAACCCGGTTCTCCCAGATTAGAGTCCGTGCACTTAACCACTACACCAAACTGGCTCTAAGGGTTCCCAACCTCCAGGTGAGACCTGGGGATCCCCTGGAATTACAGCTGATCTCCAGACTGCAGAGATCAGTCTCCCCCCTTGAGAAAATGGCTGCTTGGGAGGGTGGGTTCCTTGGCATCGTATCCCACGGAGGTCCCGGTCCTCCCCAGGCTCCACCCCCAGATCTCCAGGAGTTTCCCAGCCTGGAGCTGGCAGCCCTATCCCCCGTCCGCCCCTGGTGCTCAGGAGGAACCTGGCAACTCCAAGGCGGAGAGACCTGGGCCAGATAAGGTCCCGCACTCTACATACACTTAGAGGCACTCTCCAATTTCATCGTTCCACCCTTAGGCCCAGGAAATCAGAAGAGGTCCCAGAGATTAATCATACTTAGGCCCAGCCCCCTCACCCCAGTTGTCCTGACCTTGCAGTTCTGTTCCCAGAAGGAAGGCGGCAAGAGCTGAACGGGGAGGTGAGTTTTGAGTGTGCGTGGAGAAGGCATCCCCTCTGCGTCTTCCAGGCCTGAAACACCAGGAGGCAAGACACACAGCCTCATGCTGAGAACCCCTTCCCCACAACTGGATTCCTGACAGAGCACCTCCTACTCACCTGAAGTCCTGGGTTTGGGAAGGAACAAATCTATGAAGGGCATGCGCTGGTGTGTTGGGGCTCGCGCACATTTCTGTGGGTC
>NW_015167230.1:0-5680 GCF_001447785.1 Gekko japonicus
CTTCTGGGGCAGGCTCCATCGTGGCTTTAGGCACCTTGCGACCACTGCTGCATCTAACAGACAACCACCTGCTAGGTGTAGGAGGTGGGGGGAGTGTTGGAAGCCATCCCACCTCCTCTCCTATGCCTGACAGGCAGCTGCCTGTCCAGTGTAGGAGGGAGAGGGGGAGGAGTATTAGAAGTCACTGTGGAGGTGGGGCTGCACTTGACAGACAACCGCCTGTTAGGTGTAGGAGGTGGGGGGGAGTGTGTTGGAAGCCATCAGAGAGGCTGGGCCAGCACCTTTGCTTCACCTCACAGGTGGTTGTTGGCCACTCTTGATTTCCTCTATGTGATTAGCTCTTGTAGCAGGAGATGGAAAGAGACGAGACCACCAGTCAAGCCAGGAGAGTCAGGATTTTATTATGCGCATAGGTGCACCACTGAAAGCAACCTCACTAGGTCCTTTCTTAAACAGGGACATGTGCACACTGAGTTCAAACTTCCAACAGTTTATATAGTATTTTAACAACAGGAACTAACAGTTCTTGCTAAGAACGAAAGCAGACATCAGCAATCTAAAAAGGTTATTTTCTGAACAACAGGTAACCGCAAGATTACATCAGGCAGATGCTAGGACAAAGCGGAAGTCCCAAATTTTACATGTCTAGTGAAGTGTGGCTACTAGAAAAATACTTAGCTTTTAACAAATATATTAACTGCATAATTATGTAGAGAAGAAAAGCACTGCAAAAGGTGATCAAGACTTAATCAAAAGAATACAGAAATACAAACTGGATATATGCAATTAACTTTTCTTGACTTGCTTCTATTATTCTAGCTAAGTATGCAGAAAATATTTTTAGTTGGTTACATGTTTCAGGCAGGATGAAAACAGCTGACCCCAGTGTCTAGAGTCCGGCTGTTTCCGTGAACTGGGGACTCTCCAAACCACAAGATGCTAGGGCTAAAAGGCCAGGTTCCTCTATGGAATAACCCATCTCTTAGCACCCATCACAAGTGCTGACAGGCATTTTCGTGGGTTCATGTTCTCCTGTCTTGTTTTGTAAAAGCCTTCTGCATCCTTTTTGCTTAAATTGCAGGGGCTTATCATGCCTTATTAGAAAGCCCACTATACAAGGGAATAGCAATACCGGGGCATAGCAATATAGGGGTCATGGGTATCTTACTTTACTCTCTGCAGTCCCCTGTAACTGTTTTTTTAACCTCAGAACACTGAGCTCTGCAGCTGACCAATCAGAGAGTGGGGAGTGCAGGGAGTCAGCTGCCTGGGAGGCTGGGAATCAATGGGGGGAGCACATTTTCCACCTTTTGACCCACTTAGGAGTCGAATTGCTAAAAAAAATCCCTTCTTAGCGAGCACCTACACCACAGTAGGAGTGCTTTCCCCGAATTTGGTGTCTCTAGGTCCAGCGGTTTGGTCTGGGTGTTGATTTTACAGTGGGGGGACTTTATTTTATATATATAGATGTAGCTATGTTCACTTTATTTGTAATGTGAGTGTTCCATATGGGGAGGGAGGGGGGAAGGAGGAAGGAAGGAAGGATTTCAACCCAGGAAAACCAAACAGGTTGGAGGGGAGCCTAATAACAGGGTGAATTCTAATGTGTTTCAACAGGTTAAATTAACAAAGCTTTAATGCACTACAAATAATAAATAATTTTAAAAATCCATTAAAACTAAATGTGTTTTGCCACATGACCTTCCTTAGTGGTACAAATTATTAAAATACATACCATGAAGTGAAATGATTCAAAATACAAAATATCTGACCTAAGCTTTAAAACACACATAATAAGTAGGGCCAGTTCATTAACTGGATAAGTCGCACTTCATTATTGGAATAAATTAAAACCACCAAAAATCATTTTTTTCCCAGATTGTTGTTGTTCATGGTCCAAATATCTCTGAAAGCAAGGTCAGAGAGAATTGTAGCTTGATGGTGTGCACATCCTTATTCAGGAAGCAAAATACCTCTTTAGTTACCTGAAATTTGGGGATGAACTTTCAGGGCAACTCGGGGTATGCTACATTTTCAAGGTGGGCAACAAAGAAATAGCACTTCACCCAGAACACAGGAACAACGTATGTAGGTGCGATTCATGTATGCCTCTTGTAACTCTGGTTGTGGGACCTTTGAAGTCTGGGTATACATAGGAATGTCTCAAGGTGATAACTTAGGAGAAAAAGAGAAGAGATAACCCTATATTGAGACTGACTTCAGTGATGAGAAAAGGGACCGAAAAGGCAAGAAAGAGAAACAAATTCCTAATACATTGAACAGTCTCAATCAGATCTATGGAGTTATGGCATATTAACTGTCTAAATAAATAAATGTGAAGGACTCATTCAGATGATCTCATCCCACTTACCAAGAGGGGGCAGGTCTGGGTCTACCACTTCAGCCCACAGTAGAGATGCCAGACACCCCAGTGGAGGCAGGGGTCCCCCACTGCCAGGCCCCACCTTTCTGCCACCAATCAGATGGCCAGCAGAGGGCACTTACTCCTCCAAAAAGGGAGGAACACGTGACATTTCAGCAACATGCCTACATGACTTCAACATGGCCCAGAAGTTATGTAGGCATGTTTAGGGATGTTGGGGCAATGCTCTGGTTTTTGGGCAAAAACTCTATGGTAGAAGCTAATTCTACCATAGAGTTTTTGTCCAAAACCCAGAGTGCAGCCTTGCTCCCGATGTGCCTATATCACTTCCAGGTCATACTGGAAGTCACATAGGCACATTGCTGATATGTGGGACGAAATTCCCTACTCCCAGTAAGTCCAGCCCCACCCCCTGCTGGCTGCCCAGAGGGACCTGGCAACCCTATCCCATAGCCTTGTCAACAGATAGTCAAGGTGATGTGTCCAAGGGTATAATGTCCAAAACACAGTCCAGGGTCCAGCAAAAAGTTCCCATTCATGAGCGGACACTACAGTCAGAAGGGAATCCAGTAAGCAGAGCCCAGGCCCAGTCTCGGTTAGGCAACAGGTTCTCAGACACAGGAGCACATTTCTAATGCAGCATTGTCCACTAACATGCAAACACGTTGATCCCACACTGACCTTGGATTCACAGCAAGCTTAACATAAGAACATAAGAGACGCCAATGTTGGATCAGGCCAAAGGCCCATCCAGTCCAACACTCTGTAACACACAGTGGCCAGAAATACCAGTGCCATCAGGAGGTCCACCAGTGAGGCCAGGACATTAGAAGCCCTCCCACTGTTGACCCCCCCAAGCACCAAGATGACAGAGCATCACTTGCCCCAGAGTCCCTATCTATACCTTGTGGCTAATAACCACTGATGGACCTCTGCTCCATATGCTTATCTAATTCCCTTTTGCTTAAGTAGCTCTTTCCTTTTCAGGTGCAGCTAGGTCCAGTCATTAGGACCACTGATCTTAGCTGAGTCATCCTTTCTCCTTCTGAGGAGCAGCAAGGCCTGGTTCCTGCAAAGACTCATCACTGTAGGCCTCCACTTCTACAGGGCAAGAGGGGCTGCAAGCTGTCAGGAAAGAACTCCTGTGCCCACTCATGGCCCCTGCCCTGGCTTTTTGCCTTCTCCTTTCCTGAGGTCCTCGTCAGGGACTGTGGGGTGTGTGGAAGGGGCTGTGTCCATACTGATGGTTCCTGTCTTGTGGGCCCTTCTGGCTCAGGGGCTACTGGTGGGACTGGTGAAGGGTCCCATCTGAGAAGAGGTTCTGCTTCCCAGAGGCTTGCCTTACATGGAGTGTCTGCCTGTGTGTGTATCAGGGACAGGTCACCCTCTGATGACAATTCATCCTCCCATACTGATTTGGGGGCGCTACACAAGAAGCATATTTTTGTGATACCACTTTTTCTGGACTGGACAGCATAATATTCTAGCCTGGGCTGGAGGTTGCATACTCCAGTAATTTCCCAAGAAAAATCTCCCTACTCATAGAAAACAGGAATATCAGGAAGAAGACCTCTCTGTTAGACACTTTCCTGATATTGTAGGACAGGTGCAGGGAACTTTTTACATGGGAGAATGTAAAACGGTGTGACTCCCCATCTAGAAACTGGTATTGTATAAGGTTGGAAAAGCTGCACCACACAATTCTGTCTTTACCTTCAGGGTTTTCCTTTATCTTTCAAACAATGGGGTTTTCAAGAAAAAGGGGGCAACAGAAATGGTTTGGCATTGCCTGCTTGTGTGTAGCAACCCTGGGCTTCCTTGGTGGTCTCCCACCCGATCACTAACTGGAACCTACACTGCTTATCTTCAGAAATCTGATGAGATGGGACTAGCCTGGGCCCTGTAACTAGGATTGGAATAACATCTAGGAGATTTCTCCACCCACCCACCCCCAATCATACTTTCCAATAAACATAGGATCGGGGTCATGGCATCTGATTCCTCACCCATTCTGCCAAGACATAGGTTTGGATTCAGGCTGTTGTTTCTGCAGGCACGAGGATTTCCGCCTGTGGATCATGACTTCCTAACCTTCTCTTTTCCAGGGCAGCCTGAAATGCCCCTCTCCCCAAAAAAATCCTGTTCCCAGGAGCCTCATGGCTCAAGGTGGCTTCTGGAGGTCGCAGTCCTTGTGGCCACAAAAATGCCAGTCTGGATCCAAAACATTGGTGCATGCGAGGTTTTTAAAAAGAACCTCAGGTTTCAGCATGTTATACCTGAGGGGGGTGGGGTTGTTTGTTCTTGAGAGAGAGAAATGAGTTTTTATCAAGTGAAATGGGCTTACATCCCTACACTAAAATTGCCTTCATATTCATTGGCTTAATATCCATCATGGTTTCCAGTAAAGAATCCTGGGAACTGTAGTAGGGTGAGAAATGGCTGAGAATATTGTTGTGTCCTTAATGCTGGTCATCAGAATAAGGAGGCAGCAGAGTTTCAAACAAGAACATGGTTTAGTAGGCAGGTTCTTTCTCTGTCTGGAGCTACAGTGACAACAGCTTCCCTTCTCCCTCTTCCTGCCCACACCAAGTCCGGGAGTGGACCAAGGCAGCCTAAAACACTTGCCTGGGTTAAAGAAACAGCATTGTCAAAATGCCACAAATGTTTTCTTAGAGATTCTTAGATCACAGAACTGCAGTTCTCAAGGTTCTCCAAGGAGAGAGGATGTCTATTAAACCAATTAAATTTCACAGTGAATATGTGTCCTACTAGGATACTTAATTCTAACATTGTTGTGGACTTCTATCATGACAACGTAGACTCAAGTCTCGACTGGGATTACTAACAACCTCAGTACTTCTGGGTAGGGATATTTTGGCCATAGCCCACAAACACAGAGGTGATTTTGGCTGCTCGCCTTGGTAGCCATCTGTCAAAGAGGCACTGAGCTGGAATAGAAGGCAGGGCGGCCATTTTGCTGTGGTTTGGCTGCCGAGCAAGGCTGCTTCTAGGAGGCTGAACAATTTGTGTGGGTGTCAGCTCTGTGCCACCTTGTTCATTTCAGACTGAGTCTGTCCATTATTAGAGCTATCGATCGAAAGGGGAAATCAACTTTTTGCAGGGATGTCATGGGAGGCTACATGCAGATACATTAGAGGGTAACTGAAACTTTTCCTGACTGAATTTCTCGAAGGATCTCTGATGCTGGTCTGCTAATGGTGATGGAACTGACAGTAGGGAGGAAACTTAACCAACATGGAGAGGGCATTCCTGGTTTGAATCTTGCCTGTGCAGGAC